>NC_141144.1:94401169-94701169 GCF_053477565.2 Lygodium microphyllum | reverse complement strand
GTTAGTCACATTAGCTAGTGAGTACTAGCAAGCTATGTGATTTGTGCTTGATCTACTGCCCCTTTTCTTGGCTTGGATAATCACTTTAAGCTTTTGATTGGGCTCTTGGGCACTTAGAAAATGTCTTAGCATTACTCCTTGGCATCAGAGACCTAGTTTAACATCATTTGGAGTGGCATTGGTCGGTCATTGATGTAATGAAGCAAATTATCAACATGAGAGTTAAAGCCTACTCCAAATGAAAACCTTGTAAATACTTAAGCCAAGAGAGATGAGGGCTTAGGATTTAGTATAAAAGGCAAGAAGTGCTAATGTAGTTTATTCATTCTTTGGCACTTTCACAAATTTTCTTATTGTCTTTCATCTTCTTGTACTTGGTTTGCAGTTCATGGCTACATTGTGCTATGGTAATAGAAGATGTTCCATGGCATGGCCATGCTTGGATCTCAGTTTGTTATATTTCTTGTTATGTGTAGCTTAGAATACTTTGATTTCTTGTTCATTTCCAATGTTAGATTGGACTTCTTTTACATTGGTATCAAAGCATTAGTCTATATCCTTGTCAGGATTCATTTTCTTGTACTTGATCCAGTTTCATAGACTAGGGAGTGGAAACTGCGGTTAGATTTGAGTAACAAGACTTGGTTTCTTCATAACCGGGTTTATACTTGAAGGTTTGCTACATACAGTGACAAAGATAGTGATTCTTGGCATAACCCTATGGAAAATGGTGGGTTCTAACCAAATTGGTAGCTCGTGACCAAGTTTTGGACCCAAAATTGGGGTAAGTTGGACAAAATGAGGGTTACATGACTTAGTATGGGTTAAGCTTGAGTTATTTTTAAGAATAAGGGGTGGCTTCATAGCTCCCACCTCCAAAGATGGAGGAGATTCAAGCCCAAATATATACTTATTCAACTTGCCATTTTCGGATACTCCATCCACATACATAGAGAGGTTAAGGAATTGGTTAGAATAATCTCTAATCGATAATCGCCTTTGCTCAAGAGCATACCACTTCTTCTCTAACTTCTCTTTTTAAATAGGATACATGAAAACTTCGATCATTGCCCTCTTTAATGCATCCCATGTCAAGAATTCATTACCAATCTTTGACAAGTACCACCACGTGTGTGCATATCCCTCCAAATGTAGGGCTTCAAATTTAACCTTAGCATTCTCCAGTCTAGGATATAAAGAAAAATATATCTCAAGCTTGTCAAACCATTCTTCTAATTCAGTAGGGGATGGATTTTCACCCATGTAATTAGAAATTGTTATTTTCTCCTTGTATTCCTGCTCATATTGATGAGATTGGCCATTATTGTGTTGTTGTCCATAAAAGTTTGGGCTAAAAGAAATTTTCCTTTGAACATCGTTACTCCATATTCCATGAACATATGGTTGTTGCTATCCATGAATATTTGCAAACCCATTTGACTGATTAAATTGTCATTGTGGTGGAAAGAAAGAGTTGCCAATAACGTGAGGTTGTCCATAGACTTGATGACCATACATTGGAGAATGTATATTTGTTGTGGCATTCATTGGTGGTTGTTGTCCACTCATTTGATGAGGCCAAAATTGATTTGAATGAGAGCCTTGTTTAGAGGGGTGAACATATACATGATTATTGTTGACATGATGTTGCTATCCATAAGAATTTGGAGCTGAATTTACATGACCATGCCCATTGTAAAGGGTACTGCCCATGAGAATTATTACCTCCACTTTCTTGACCATGATAAGACCTTTGTTCTTCAGCTTTCTCTTCATGTGTAGATTTAGGGATAGTAGGTGGCTATCCATGAAAAGAATTGTAAAAAGGATGGCATCCATGTGTGTCATCATCAAGCCGTAAGTAAGCATGAGTCTTATCTTACAAATCCTATCCATGAGGGCTAGTGTAGGTCTTGGGTTGATTAAGGGGCTGAAATTGAGGCTAAAAATGAGAAGGTTAAGCTCTTGATGGCTCTCCAACTTCATAGTGTCCAACAACCTTGGGAGTTATGGTCTTTAGCTGCTCTTCAACAATGGGAGGACTTGGAGTATTTGTAATTGCTGTAGGTAATATCCTCTCACTCAAGAGAGCCACAAGCTTGTCAATGCCTGACTTCATGTCCTTTATGTCATTGGAGAGTTGTTGAAAACTGTTAGAATCAGTAGAGACATTAGTAGTGCCAACCCCATTCACTTGATTGTTTACTGCAGCATGTGTTGAACTAATCTCTAGCTCCTCATTATCATGGTTCTCACTGGTAAATAGCCTCTTGTGAGGCTTCACACTCTCTATCTAGTTGATAGTCCCTTAAACCTTCACTGATGGTGTCCATAATGGGATCCTTTCTTTTATTATTAGCCATAGGTGACATCGTGTCCCACATGTACAGCAAAAGAAAAACTCAAATATCTTGAGCTCTAGTAATCCAAATGATAAAATTTTTGGCTTTGTTTAAAGCTTAGGATGTCCCCTTTCAAATGAGCTATCAAATATTGAAAATGGTTGAGTACATAAAATTTTGTAAGCAATTTACTATAGTTGTCTAGAATTTCCCACAACCTGTGAATGCTTTGTTTTGGTCATTTAATGACTTGTACCATCAATTTCATGCATGTACCAATTATGTAGACCTGCAAAGGAACTCCATACAACTACAAAACTAAGAATGATCTTTGTGAGAATTAAAATGGTTGAATAATCCCAATAGACTGCAAGATAGGGATCCAATCAATGAGACCTTGTTTGCATACCCCATCCCAACTATTTAATGTTGACCCAAAGTACAAATGCCACAAGTAACATACATCTTGCTCAGCATAACTCTGTTCCAATTTGCCAATTGCATTGCATTATGTTGTCATACATTTGCCATTACATCATGCAACCAGTGTCAAAAACATCATGCTGTAGGCTGAATTATTGTGCCTTTGAAATGGTACTTGCACCTAAACTTTAAATGTGTGGGATCCAAGACTTGAGGGGTGTACAAATTTCCCTCTCAAGTCGGGTTGTGCTCCCCTTTAGGGTCCTCGTCAATAGGGGAGGATCACCTCTCTTTTGTCCTACCAACTTGCCCAACATCCACTTTTCCTCGTGGTAATAGACATGGCATATCAATGGTAGGCTAAAGAAACAACATGAAATGCATGCATTGAAAGGAATTTGATTGTCATTTCATGATATGCAAGATCTTAAATGGAATTGGGCTGGAAATGAAATGGGGATAGGTAAGGAATACCTGCAGCAATGACTCATCGCTTTACAATTTTTATTTCACTTACCATTGGGTAAAATTTTCATTCATGGCAATGAAACAAGAGGCAAGCAATTCAATGTCAGGATTAGGGCAAAATGAACAAGAATTAGAGGCATTGAGAGTGATTATTTCAGTGAATGAAAGTGATCGAGCAGTGAGTAATCATTAAAGTAGCTCTATGGATGATTCATGAAACGCATTTGAGAAAATGATTGGAATTCTTTAATCCCTCTTCCATCAATTGGATTAGCTCAGCAATAGGATTCAAAAGGGAGAGATTAAAGATGATTGAAAGTACCTCTTATGCTTGTATGTGAAGTGTGTGGTTGATGTAGATACCTCTCACAAAGATGACTTATCTTCAGCTTCAAATGGTCCAAGAAAGTCCCAATTTGAGCATACTCCAAGATGGAATAAGCTCTCAACTTCATACTCTTATTCTATGAACTGGATCCATTGTTGCTCCAATGCTTCAAGTATGGTTGACGAAGGTAAAAATCTTCTCCCATTTGATCTAGAGCTTGAAGGATGATAATGAACAACTCCAATGTAGATTGTAGACTCCAAAATTTGAGAAGAGAACCAAAGATTTCAGTGACATTGAAGATGCATGTTGTTCAAAACTTCCATAGACCAATGTATGCCAAAAACTCTTCAATGTTGACAATAGATTGAAGCCACGGGTGTAAGCAAGCTCCAAGAGTGATTTGCCACCAAAACTCCCTTCATTTGCTTCAAGAAATCTGAAATTCCTGTCATGTTTAGGGTTTCATGGGGGAGAGAAGAGTCCAAGAATGGAAGAGATCTTGTTGCCAATGAGGTTTGAAGCATTAACCATGGATTACTTGAGCTATATAGCTTATTTTTTTGAAAACAGGCCGGAATATGTGATCGAGCACAATTCACACAACTACATACTTCGAGATAACAAGGAAAGAAATAGGCTTAATGCACCAAATCACTACTCTATGGAAAGCTCAAGAGGTGAAGAGCAAGGCTATGAAGTCCGTTGGCATGATAGAGATCATGGGAAGGAGATTAGATCAATATTTGGCCATGGATTCTTGAGGACAACTTGAAAAGATATAGAAGCTGCCATACAATTGGCTAAAAGGTATGGTAAAAAATACAATAGTTTTTAGCAAAGAACATGGCAACATTTTTAGCCAAACCAATCCACTAGAACAACTGCAAATTATGGGAAAACACTGAATTTCAGCAAGGAGGGAAGACAACAAATACCTATAGCAAGATTCCTACATTTCCTACTGTATATGGATCAAAACAGGGCAGTAATTTTAGATTTAATGCTAAAAATAGATAAGATGGAAAGAGGATTGAAGTAGGTGGCAAAAACTTGGCTCCTATGATATAAGGAAAGCATGTGTCTAATGACAAGCTGAAGGACTTGTATGCGAAAGGTCTATGCTTCAAATGTGGGGAGAAATGGTCTCCCGACCACAAGACAAAATGTAAAGCCAAGAATGTCAAAGTGAGCATGATTTTTGAAGAGGAATTGGATGTTGAGACAAATGAAAGCAATTTATCTCATCTTGAGTGCTTACCTACTCTTGAGGAGACACATGACCATGATGATGATTACTATGAAGAATTTTATGACCCTATGGATGGTTTTCCATTCGACCCAGGTGGTTACTACACGGATGATCCTTGGACAAATTTGGATTCATTAAAGCTTTGTTATATCTCCTGTGATGCATGCAATGGTTCCAAAGGGGACAATACATTACACCTTAAAGGCTACATTAATGGAAGAATTGATCATATTCTTATCGACACCGGGAGTATACATAGCTTTGTTAATACATAGTCTCTTGATCGGCTGAAGTTGTACACTCAAGAAATGCCTTCATCACTAAGAATTCAAGTGGCAAATGGAGATTATGAGAGCAGTAATAAGATTTGTTCTAATGTTCCCATTACTTTATTGTCATCTTGTACCACTTCAATGAGTCTTATTGCCTTGGAGCTTGGCCCCATTGATGTTATACTTGGCTGCAATTGGCTAAAAAGTATTGGCAGGTTTACCATGGATTTGAATAGGTTGCAAATGGAATTTCAATGGCGTGTATAGCAAGTTACTCTTCAAGGGCAAGAGAAGAAGAAGCTAGAGGTGATAAGCCCCAATTAGATTAAGAGAGAGATCAATGCAAAGGCATGTATGTTTGCCCTTCTCTTGTTAAAGATTGATGAGGATCAGCCCTCTACTCCTTCAAAAGATATGGATCCTTCTCTTTGCAAATTGTTGGAAGAGTATGATGATTTATTTCAGCCACCTTCCTCTCTTTCTCCAAAGCGCGAAGTGGATCACCCCATTGACTTGCTTCCAAATACCAAGCCTATCAATAAGCCTCTATATTGCCTTTCAAAGGTGGAAAGAGAAGAAGTTGAGCGTCAAGTAAAGGAGCTACTTGAAATGGGTCTTATACAACCAAGTCAATCTCCCTTTGCTTCTCCTGTTCTCTTAGTCAAGAAGAAGGATGATTCATTTCGCATGTGCATTGATTATCGAGACTTGAACAAGGCCTCTATAAAAAATAGGTATCCAATACCAAGGACTGATGATCACTTGGATGAATTGAAAGATGCCAAGGTCTTTTCAAAGATCGATTTGTGATTGGGATACCACCAAATACATATGAAGAAGGGGGGATGAATACAAGACTGCATTCAGACTGAGAGGGGATTGCATCATTTTATGGTTATGCCCTTTGGTCTTTCAAACGCTCCAGCCACATTCCAAGCTTTAATGAACAAAACACTTTAGAGACTTTTGTTCAAGATAGTTTTGGTTCTCTTTGATGACATATTGATATATAGCAAGGACAAAGAAGAGCATTTACAGCATGTTAGAGAAGTTTTTGACATATTGAGGAGTCACAAGTTTTTTGCTAAAGCAACCAAATGTACATTCATGGCCAAAGAAGTAGAATATTTGGGACATATTGTTGGAGAAAATGGCATTAAGGTTGACCTGAAAAAGGTCCAATGTGTGAAAGATTGGCCTACTCCAACAAATACTACTTCATTTAGGGGTTTTCTTGGTTTGTCTTCTTTTTACCGAAGATTGATAAAGAATTATGCTCATGTGGCTATAACATTGACCGATAGGTTAAAGAAAGCTTTCTTTTGGGATGAAATAGCCGATAAAAGCTTCAATGAGCTAAAGCAACTCCTCATTTCAGCACCTATATTGGTTTGTCCTAACTTTTCTAAGATCTTTGTGATCTATGCAGATGCTAGTGGGAGAGGATTAGGGGCTATTTTAGCCCAAGAACATGGTGTCATTGCATATGAGAGTAGAAAATTTGATGAAAAAGAGAGGCAGATGCATGTATATGAGCAAGAGATGCTAGCTATACTACATGTAGTCAAAAAATGGCATCATTACCTCTATGGAAGTCACTTTGAAGTGAAAAGTGATCATAGGGTGTTGAAGTACTTCCTCTCTCAACCCAACTTGTCTCTTAAGCAAAGAAGGTGGTTGGAAACTCTTCAATCATATGATTTTGAGATAGTATACACAGCTAGAAAAGACAATGTAATGGTAGACGCACTCTCTAGGATGTGGGCATGTAATGTATCTACCATCTCCACTATATGTAAAGATTGGATAAATGACATACATGAGGAATACATGATGGAGGAGCATGTTGCCACAATAATGTAGAAATTACAGCAAGGGTTAAATGAAGAATATCCAAACTTCAAATGGCATAATGGACTTTTATGGTATAAAGGGAAGGTCTACTTGATCCCTCAAAGCAACTTTAGGCTGAATGTCCTCAAGAAATACATTCTTCGCCCTCGGCTGGTCATCTTGGTCTCTTTAAGACGTTTGATAAAGTGCACAAGAGTTTTTATTGGAAAGGCCTATGGCGGGATGTGAAGGAGTATGTCTCTTATTGCTTGGAATGTCAACAAAATAAAGATTCTTCTTTATTACCAGCAGTAGCTGGTCTCCTTCAGCCCTTGCCTATCCCACAAGGAAAATGGACTGATATTTCAATGGACTTCATTACGGGCCTCGCTACCACAAAGCACGGTTGGAATAAAATTTTTGTTATGGTGGACATACTTACCAAATCAACCCATTTTATTCCAACCAAGACACAATTTTTAGCAAAGCAAATAGTCGACCAATTCGTCGAAGGAGTGTTCAAGCTACATGGTATGCCCTTGAGGATTGTGTTAGATAGAGACATTAGATTCATGGGGAATTTTTGAAAGGGTTTGCTTACTTCCATGGGCACTACTCTTGCTCCAAGTATCGCTTACCACCCTCAAACCGATGGTCAAACTGAAAGGGTTAACTGATGGGTGGAAGTATACTTAAGACATTTTTGTCATGACGTGCAATCATCTTGGGATAATTGGCTACACCTTGCTGAATTTTGTTACAACAACACATATCATATGAGCATTGGAATGGCTCCTTTTGAAGCACTTTGTGGATACAAGGTTCAAATTCCTTCATCCATGTTTCATGAAGACGTGAATCCACAAGCGAAGGATGAGTAAAAAAGTAGATGCTTATGAAGCAATGTAAAGAAAACATATGAAAGGCACAAGATGTCATGAAGTCATATGCTGATGATAGAAGGAGGCACATGGAGTTTGATGTTGGAGATTGGGTATTCTTGAAGGTGCCAAGGCTCATTATGCATCCCTTAAATGGTGGAAATAACAAGTTGGCTCACAGATTTTATGGCCTATATTTGGTGTTGGAAAACATTGGAGAGCTTGCATATAAGATTCAATTCCTTCAACTACTCGCATACATAATGTTTTTCATGTATCACAATTGAAGAAGTATATTGGGCAAGATATACAAGTTATTGAAGAGCTTTCACCACTTGATGAAGATAGGCTAATTGTCTATGAACCTAAGAAGATTATTGGGAAGCATGAAAAGGTTCTTACGAACCAAACTCTCACTGAATTTTTGATCAAATGGAAGGGGATACCTATGGAAGAGTCCACTTGGCAACCCTCTTCTTATTTGAATGCTTTTCCATGGCTTTTGCAAGATAAATGATGACAATCTATGCAGGGATAGCTTACTGTTTCAAAATATTGTTATTAATTAAGTTTCTTAAAGAATCAAAAAGTGGTTTTGATGGTATGGAATGATGCCTCATGTTGTGTACTTCATTTCTACACCTCAAACATTGTATTTGGACACTCCAGTCAAAAGTTATGGCAACTTTACTGATGCAGCCATGTTTGGACAGCAAGCAATCAATTCATTGTTTTAGGTTCATTGTGATGTTTCTTCACACAAAGTGCTTCCACATGCTTATGGATCTTCATCAACATAATTTGCTTCATTAACAATTTGCCTATTACCTCATTATCTTTAGTTTTGAGGACAAAACATCTCTAGGAGGGGATGATTTGTAATGAAGCAAATTATCAACATGAGAGTTAAAGCCTACTCCAAATAAAAACATTATAAATACTTGAGCCAAGAGAGATAAGGGCTTAGGGTTTAGTATAAAAGGCAAGAAGTACTAATGTAGCATATTCATTCTTTGGCACTTTCATAAATTTTCCAAATCTTATTGCCTTTCATCTTCTTATACTTGGTTTGTAGTTCATGGCTACATTGTGCTATGGTAATAGAAGATGTTCCATGGCATGGCCATGATTGGATCTTAGTTTGGTATATTTCTTGTTATGTGTAGCTTAGAATACTTTGATTTCTTGTTCATTTCCATTGTTAGATTAGAATTCTTTTACAATTGATCTACTATTTGACATAGTATACTATATACTGTGGTGAATAGCACCTATTGGACTTCATAGTGTTTATGTGATGCTTATGGGGCTATTTTGTGATGCTTAAATGATTTATTGACACTTGGCAAAGAGATTTGGACCAATTTGAGCTTGTTTAGCTTTTCCATTGAAGGGTTATTTGCTATAATAAAGTTTAGATAGCAAACATTCATTGTGAAAGTCTATGTATTATATGCCTACAAGTGCTTCATGGATTCTACATATATGTATTGATGCTTGGCATTGATGTATATATCTAGATATACTTATGATGAGCTTAAAGCTTTGTAATTAAGCTTGGTTGAATACATTTTGGTAGTGGTTCATTGATAGAGTGATTCTTCACTTGTGGATTGAAGGCCTATTGTCAATTTATGTTTTCAAATGTATTGATTCATATTTTTGGGCATCTGGATGCTATATATAGTGTGTTGAGCTTTGTTGTGCTCTTGGGCATTCCAAATTTGCTTCCAATGGGAGCCATTTGTATTTAAATTACACAGTTTGGTTCTTTGAGTCAATGGAAGACTCTTTTATGCTCTCTTGGTTTGTGCATAGATTGTTCATTGTAGAGATTCATGATTGTGGGCTGATTTGCTTTTAAACTTGGATCCCTTGTACCTATCATTGTGAGCGGGTTTTCAATGTGGTGGATATATGCTTGACACACATTATTGTATGTATATATGTATTTGACACTTTGTATATTTTGATAGTTCTTTTGATACTTGGCTAACATATTGCTAGTTGTATTTTTATATATCCCAGTTGCCACTCAGAAATTCTTAGTAGTGGGACCTTATTCCTTTGGTCATCTACCTATAAATATATGGTTACTTACTATAGTTTTATGTGGACATTAATGCTAAAAATTGTTTCTGAGTAGTTCCTTTGAGACTAGATGCTTTATGAGTAAAAATCACGATGGACAGCAGGAAGATCGTCAAAGAACACTAACAATAAAAGCGTTGACCTAGAGTTATGATTGAACCCGATTTACGCTATTTTAGGGGAACGGAATGGGACTATGCCTTATGGCAGAGAGGTTGAGCTTTGCATCCCTCTCATTTCCCATTCTCCTTGAACCAAGTGCATCGTGAATCGCTTCAGACCTGGCGTTTCTGCGTAAAGTAGTTCGCTTGGGTCTGACGCTAGTTGCTGTTAGGAAATACGTAAAGCAGTCCATGGGAAGGGATGTCTAGAAATCTCTGCTCGGCACTTCCGTAACATTCCATGGGAGTGCCGAGCAGAGCTTTCTAGACATCCCTTCCCATGGATTGCTAAGACGTGTCCTGAAAATACAAGCCGACACATTACAGTTGGTATCAGAGCCAACCAACAACGGAATTGTTTTACGAAAATCTTAATAAGAAGAAGTAAAGAAAATGTTGATGTTCCAAGCATTTCCTTACCTTCAATGCTGTCTTGCAGAATTACGAAGCGTGGAACAAGTTCTTGGTATTTCGAGTCATGTTTATGATTGCAATGCATTCTCCGCATTATAGACAAAGGATTGGGATGATGAACATCCTGGAGCAAATCTATAATCCATCACCTTTGTACATGGAACGAAGATGGATGGGTGCTTCAGGAATCTACTAAATAGCCGCCCACCGGTTTTCTTACCTACAAACCAACCTAAAAAGGATCAAGTGGTTGGAAGACCTGAAAGTCGTGAAGCTGTTCATTTTTGTGCAAGCTCACGTAAACTCAACTTTACATATTCGAGGTCGAAGGGTTGAGATGAACTCATATGTATATCAGGAAGTAACCCGTGTGATCCCCGCCGCGATAGGATTAAAGTGTTAGGGCGCCATGAGAAGAATGGGTTCCAAAGGAAAGGATACCCTGAACTTCCAATGACTTATCGATTCCTGAAGATCCATGACCCGAAACCATACTATTATACAGTTCCTGTAGATAAATGTAATACAACGTTATTCTCCCCAAACTAAATGTAATAGTTGGCTTATCATCGCAAGAAATGTTATATTCCGAAAGGGCTATGCCCATATAAATACAAATAAGACTTCTTTTTATCAATGTCTGATTGTGCATGAGAATTGATAAAAAGTTAAGTGGTTAGATCGCTTGGTTGATAGCGGAATTGAAGATGTAATATAAATCAATAACGATTATCGTGTAATAACGTTAAGAAACCTTTATCCAGGCACAACCCCAGGTACAGGTTCCTAGTTCGCCTCCTACATCAAGTACTGCTGTAATCCAGGAGAATAAGTTTCTTCTCAAGCAGATTAAGCCGCCCGAGTTTGACGGGAGAGGCAGGTCTGTCCAAGTAGATGCTGAAATTTGGATTGAATCCATGGAGGATTACTTTGAAGCAGCCGGTACTGCACCCGCCAATTAGGCTATGCTCGCCAAGCTAAAGCTCACCAGCGAAGCCAGGCTTTGGTGGAAGCAATGATGCAGGGATCAAGGGATCGTGGAGGGATCTGTTACCTGGGAGAAGTTGAAGAAACCCGTGCAAGGAAGATACTTGCCACCTGCATATCACATGTAGAAAATGAATGAGTTCTACGAGCTAAAACAGCTAGGGCTCACGCTTGATGCATACTATTCTAAATTTGTCTCACTTCTTAAGTATGCACCGCAAATGGACATGACACAACAGGTGCCCAAATTTTGTGCGGGTTTAAATCCACTAGCAAATACCCATCTTGAATCTATGCGTCCATCAAATCTTCAGGATGCACTCATTCGAGCGGCACCTATAATTCAGGAGGTGCAGTCTAGACCAAGGGGTAACAAAGCTTGGTCTTATAATGACCCGAACAGAGGAGCATTTAGACCTCAAATGAAGAGAGTCCAAGGTCATAATCAGGGGCAAAGAAAGAAAGCAAGGACTAATAATGTCAACAACTTTGTTCCTACTCAAAGCAATGGCCGAAACCTCCGTTGTTTCCACTGCAATGAACCCGGCCACTTCAAGAGGCAATGTCCCAAGCTTGGTGGGGGACACCGCCAAGCATCTTTCCAAGGAATAGGCCGTGGTGGTCAAGGAGCCGCTTCCCGAGGCAGAGGAAGAACCGCATGCATTGCCAATAGGCAAATGTGTGAAGAAGAATATTCGACCATGGAAGCAGAGTTTGAAAGAGCGACAGTCCATGCCGCTCTACACAAGAAAGGGCCGAATCGCCAGTTCTTGGTGATTCAGACGGACTATCAAGGTAAAAGTTTCAAGACCTTGATTGATTGTGGCAGTATACATTCCTTTATCTCACCTAGCATGTGCAAAAAGATTAGGAACAGCCACAGTAGAAGCACCTACACTGCTTGTGGAATTGGCAAATGGTCGTGAGGTTACTTGTACCAGGCAAACTGCTAAGGTGGAATTCTTCCTGGGAGGAAAGAAGACTTCGGTTAAATTTAGAGTCATGAAATTAGGTATCCATGAGTGTCTACTTGGAATGGATTGGCTTAAGCCTAACGACGCCCACATTCATTGTGGGAAGGGTCAAGTTTCCTTTTGAAAATCTGAAAGGGAATTAGTCAGAACCGAAGGTGAGGCTGGAGTGCCAAGAATCCAATTGGCCAAAGTATCTCGGATCATAAAAGGAGTCAGAAAAGGATTACTTGTCTACTTAATCAAACTCAACAAGTTAGATCAGAAACAAGAGTCTAATGAAGGACCTTCTTGGCTAAAGGAATACATGGATGTATTCCCTGAAGAGTTTACTGAACTTCCACCTAAAAGGGAAGTGGATCATGAGATTAAGTTAGTACCAGGAGCTGCGCCAATTGCAAAGATACCTTATAGAATGTCCATACCAGAAGCAATTGAGCTGAAGGAACAACTCAGGCAATTGCTAGAGTAGGGCTATATGCGGCCCAGCAGTTCACCGTGGGGAGCTCCAGTACTGTTCCAAAAAAAGAAAGATGGGACACTTCGACTATGTATTGATTACCGATGATTGAATCAATCAACGGTCAAGAACAAGTACCCTATTCCTAGAATAGATGAGCTTCTTGATCGTCTTCACGGTGCAAAGATCTTCTCCAAGATTGATCTCAGGTCAGGTTATTATCAGATAAGGATTAAGGAAGAAGATATTCCCAAAACTGCCTTCAATACAAGATATGGGCACTTTGAGTCCTTAGTTATGTCATTCAGACTTACGAATGCACCTGCCACATTCAACAGGTTAATGTAGGATATCTTTAGGCCATATCTTGATGATTTCATGCTTATCTTCTTCGACGACACTTTAGTCTATTCCAAACAGGAAGAAGACCATGAACCCCAACTCCGGATTGTCCTTGAGACAATGAGGGCACATAAGCTGTATGCTAAGATGAAGAAGTGTGCATTCTTCAAACATCAGATTGAATATTTGGGATTCATAGTATCAGCAGAAGGAATCTCAGTAGACCCAGCCAAGGTCAGAGATGTGCTAGAATGGCCAATACCAACATCTGTCAAAGAGATACGCAGCTTTCTGAGATTGACAGGATGGTATAGGAACTTTATCAAAAACTATGCTTTGATTGCAGCACCCCTGATGGACTTACTGAAGAAGCAAACTTCCATTGCATAGTCAACTCCCAAACAAAACAGCTTCGTCAAATTGAAGCAAAGTTTGGTATCAGCACCTATTCTAAAACTTCCGGACCTCAATAAAGAGTTCGAGGTAGTAACTGATGCTAGCATTCTTGCCTTGGGATGTGTGCTCATGCAGGAAGGTCATCCTGTAGCATACTCTTCAAGGAAACTGAAGAGTCATGAGAGGAATTATGCTACGCATGATCTGGAATTGCTAGCTGTCATCCATGCTCTAAAGCTTTGGAGACACTACCTGTTGGGTAACAAGTTTACTCTAGTAACTGACCATAAGAGTCTCAAATGGATCTTTACCCAGAATGAGCTCAACATGAGGCAACGTCGGTGGATTGAAGTGTTGGAGGAGTATGACTTTGAAATCAAGTACCGACTAGGAAAAGAGAATGTAGTTTTCGATGCACTCAGTCGCAAGGCATTCCTTAACTCCCTAATCTTGCAAAATCCATCAACAGCTAGATCTCTAGCTACAAAAGTATCTATGCCAAACAATCCAATACTTGAGTTAGCTAGAGAGGATGCATGCCATGATCCGGCCTACCAAACAATGCTAAGGGAGAACTCTATCAAAGATCAGAATCAAAAGTTGCAGGCTAAGTATCATGAATTTTCTATCAATAATGGACTTGTCTACTATAGAATAAGGCTATGTATACCAGCAAGCCAGTCACTTAAGCAGAAGATATTGTGGGAAGCTCATGATTCCCCTTTCTCAGGACATCCTGGCTATGCCAAGACTCTTAATGTAGTTAGGAAAAGCTACCATTGGGAGAGGCTTAAAGGTGACATTCTCAAATATGTCACCGAGTGTTTGTCTTGTCAACGTATCAAAGCCGAACATGTCAAGATGCCAGGGAAACTGCAACCGCTTGACATTCCCCAAATGAAATGGAAATTCATTAGTATGGATTAGATAGAAGGCATACACAGATTTGAAGCGTCAAGATAGAATCTTCGAAGAAGGAGACACGATCTTCATTTGCGTACGCCCTAAAAAGAGTTCCCTATCCTTAGGAGATTGCAAGAAGCTAAGTCCAAGGTATTGTGGACCGTACAAGATCCTCAAGTGCCTAGGACCTAATGCTTATACATTGCAACTCCCGGAGAACTTAAAGGTTCACAATGTATTCCATATCAGCTTATTGAAAAAGTATGTACCTAACCCTAACCATGTACTTGACGATCAACAAGTTGTAATGCCTAGTCAAGAAGTCCTTGAACTAAGGCCTAACAGGATCTTAGATGTTAGGGAGAGACAATTAAGATCTAGAACCTTGAGAGAATGCCTCGTCCAGTGGAAAGATTATCCCGAAGAGGATGCCACTTGGGTAGATGAAGGCACTCTCAACCATCAATATCCCCAGTTTATCTCGAGATGAGGACATCTCGATTCCTCTAAGGGGGAGAGAATGTAAAGTTCTAAATTTCTTCTTTGCGTGAACTAACCCTTTTAGGTAATGGGGATAATGATATATCAATTTTGATAATTACCTAAGGATAATGCAAAAAAAAATTTATTATTCCCCTCCCCAGCCGACTGTTGTGTTGGAAGGGGAGGGGAATAGTAAGGTCACAGAAGCTCCTCAATGGAGCTCACAGAGGGACACAACCATGCCGCCTGACACATAGGAGAGGGAGGATCCCCCTCCCCTCCCCTATTTAACCAAGGGGAAGGTCGCCACAAGGAGGGCAGGGCTGCCGCCATGAGTGAAAGAAGTTTCGCCTATGCCGCTTGAAGAAATCGAAAGGAGGACGGAAAGGCTGTGCTTGCTGCTGCCGTGAGGGGGACAAGATGAAGGGGAGGGATTGCCATCACGACTGTGAGGCCATTGCCATAGAGGCAGCTGTGACACTTGGAGGAGGTGAAAGGTAGCGTTGTCCCCCCACGTTGATGCAGTCTCGATGGGAAAGAGAGAAGACTTGAGGGGGGCTTGAGGAGCATTCTGCCCAGACGAGGGTTGCCCTCCTAGCGCCGCCGCCTGTAGACTACCCACTGCCGTCGCCGTCGGAATCACCTCCCCCTCCCCCCCCACACGTAATCTTCTGGAAGCATAGAAGCTTCCAAAGGGGGGGGCCTTCTTAGCCCCCATTCCCTTGGTCTCAAAAACCCCCATTTCCCTTCTCCCCCCCCGTGCTCTATCTCTTGAAAACCCCTTCACCCCCTTCTTGTGCCTTTCCAAAACCTTATCACCCCCCTTCGGGTTTTAGAATCCCCTTAAGCCCCTTTTTTTTGGGCTTTACGGTTATTATTTTCCCTTGGAGCTCTCCTGCACCTCGTGTCTTTTCCACACCTTTCTATTCCCCGTTTGTGCAAGATTACAAAGGCCATTAAGCCTTCCCCATGGCTTCAATGGGTCTTAGTCGTAAAAGATTCTGAAACACCCTTTCGAATTCCCGACTTCAAGGAGGGAGCCTTCCAAAAACTACTTTCGACAGACGGTGCAAGGGAGCGACGGTGGAATTCCAAGGAGGATTTGCAAAGCTGCTTCCACGTCCGAAAAACTACAATTGCGATGCCTCCTAAGAAAGTCCAAGGCACAACCGCGGGAGGGTCATCTCCCGGTATCCATGTGGATATCTCACCCCAAGCCCAGGTTTTCCTTCTTAATTTTTATTTGATATTGTTGTAATTCAAACATGCAAGGTTAATTATTAGAAATAGGAATTATTTTTGTCCTAGTTGTTCACGATGAAGGAACTTAGTCATTAATACATTTAATGGAACATGCAAAATAAAGAAAGCATAAACACATTTCTAGCAAATAGCTTTATGCATTGAAATGAATTATAAGCTAGATTATTATCCATTGAAATAGTATACTTTGATTAAGCCTAGAAGTATAAACTGCATCTCGTACTATTAATCCATATCCTCTTTGTAATGAATCATCATGGAAAGTGCAAAGCATGAAATGACTTTTACGATGCATAAACTTTATGAAATTATCGTTGTCACAATTGCATAAATTAGTAAGAAAAATGTTGCTTATTTAGCATGAATTTTGTTCACAAAGAAAAGGGAAGATTAGTTGAGATTAACCTAACCTATGCCTGACCTCAAACCGATAAGTTAGGGTTAGAAAAATCAATTGACACATAGTCAACGAATCATGTGGAAGTAATCTCGAAATTATCTTCTAGAGATAACCAAATTGACATAAACTTAAAACACCTAAGCTGCGAAATACTCGTTGGGAATGAGTTAAATTCCAAGGAATGCCTATACCTTAAATACTTGCCCACATTCACTGAATGTAGGGACAGTGAATTGTAATCGTAAAAGGAACTAGGGTTTGTCCCTGAGAATCTTACAAGGATGAAGCTTGGAGACCCTAGGTCTAACGATGTCAGCTTAAAGAACCTGAAACAGATTGTTTCGTGACTCCATAGTCTCATAGTTCGATGCAGCACTTGCGCAACAAGTGCGGAGTCATATGATCTTGTGATTGGATCACAAGGGAATGGCCAAGTTTTCGCAATGAAGTTGGCACGTCCTTACGCAGGTTATCTTGCAAGAGGATGAATAATCATCCTAATTTAGTGGTCTTTCTTGAGTAAAGAAGATTGATTGGAAACTAAAGACCAGCTGATAAACTGAAGTACCAATGAACTTAAGGTTTGACCAAGTTGGGTTAATAGGGTATGCCCTAACCAGGATATAGGGGATCTTGCCAAGTTGCAAGTCATCCTCGATCGAGTGCTGGATGCATTCGAAAGGAAGGATTCATTCCTTAGCAGTTTGCTAACAATAAAAACGATCAATGGAAATGTTTGTGCTTGCTACAGATTTTAGAGCATTGTTTGGCTTTGTTTGATCAATGAATTAAAAGATAAATGGATATCTATACTTCAGGTTGAAGGCCTAAAGGGAGAGGCAGCTTCAGTTATCCCCGACTGCCTGCCTAACCCTAACCAAGGGGGTTGTTGACCATGCCGGGAAAGTAGACCGAACCCGCCGCGAGAGGTCTCTTTATTGAGCGCTACTTGGAGTAGGAGGACACTTGGGTGCCAGGGGGGCTCTGGCCGTAAATCCCTCACCTTCCGGGTCCTGCACAAGAGGCTAACGTGACTCGGGATTAGATCTCGAGGCTCGCATACTAGTCTACGGGCGGAAACTTGGAATAGTGATCCCTGTGGATTGCTGGATAGCCTTCGGACAGATTGTGGATAAGCCTACGGGCTGGACTCTTTGTATTTCAAAGATAAATATGATAACCTGTTAATAAGGAACTTGTTTGATATTGTTTTTCTATGTCAAGTGATAAGACTACGTGAAGGAACCAGTGCCTAATGGGTTAATTAAAGAAGCTGGTTGTTACATGTCCAACTAATGTATTAGGTAATTAAATAACTAAAACAACCCGAGGAAAGTGTGGAGGATGGGCCATAGGTCCGTCCTACGGATGGGTGGTCCCGGTTGGCCGGAAACTTTTCTCAAATCACGATGGACAGCAGGAAGATCGTCAAAGAACATGAACAACAAAAGCGTTGACCTAGAGTTATGATTGAACCCGATTTACGTTGTTTTAGGGGAACGAAATGGGACTATGCCTTATGGCAGAGAGGTTGAGCTTTGCATCCCTCTTGTTTCCCATTCTCCTTGAACCAAGTGCAGCGTTAATCAACTTCAGACCTGGTGTTTCTGCGTAAAGTAGTTCGCTTGGGTCTGACGCTAGTTGCTGTTAGGAAATGACCAATTAGAAAAACCCTAATTCAGGTCGATCCTAAGTGGGAACGGCCGGAATACTTCCGCTACGTGGCAGACGCGGAAAGCCCTAGATCGCAAACCTTGTAACATTCCATGGGAGTGCCGGGCGGAGCTTTCTAGACATCCTTTCCGATGGACTGCTAAGATGTGTCCTAAAAATACAAGCGGACACGTTACATTTAGTGCCTATTGTTTGTGGATAGCTATAAACTCTTTAGTTCCCCACTTCTTACCCCCACTTTTGACTTAGTTTTGGAGATATTTTGCTATGATTATAGTAGCTCATACTCTTGTACTTTGCAGTTGTTTGTAGACATAATGGCAGGAGCTTGAAATGCATCTAATGATAGTACTATTTTCAACATTAAGAAGTTGGATGGTAACAACTTCTAGTATTAAAAGATGCAAATATGGCATGTATTGGTACAAAAGAAGTAGGTTAGGCCATTGAAAGCTAAGGGCATAAAGCCAATAAATTGGGATAGAGATGATTGGGATGATCTTGATGAGTTATGCAAGTTTACTATCATACTCTCTTTGTCTAAGTAGGTATACTTCAATGTTAATTCAATTCATGGTGATGCATATAATTTATGCAAAAAGATATGTGATATTTATAATAAGAAAAGTCTTGCATCTTAGTTGTATTGGTTGAAGATGGGCCTTCACATGAAGGAGGGCACCCTTATGCCTACCCATTTGAATGAGTTTCACTCTATTTTCAGTCAACTTATCTTGTAGGGCATTCCGCTTAAGGATAATATAAAGTCTTTGTCCTTGCTTGTCACACTACCATAGTCATGGGATACATTTCATACTGCTATGAGTGCTAATCCTCCTGAAGATTTGTTTAAATGTAGTAATGTAGAGAGTGCCTTACTTATAGAAGAAGTGAATAGGAAGAATATTAATGCAACCCGCACTTCCCATGTACACAATGAGAGCCAAAAATGGTGGAAATGGGAATAATAACCATGGTAGAGACTCACAGAAGTCTCAATCTAAGTCTTTGGGTAGTCTCACAATAAGTCATGGAGTTTTAGGCCCTCTTTAACATATCATTATTATGGATAGTAGAGTTGCATTAGGTCGCATTGCCACAAAATGTGCAATGATAAACATAATGAGAAAGTCAAGGAAAAAGCACAAGAAAATGCAAAGTCTGCTAAGACGACACTAACTATAAGCACTAGCCGAGCCTCTCTATACTCAAGAAACCACACCCCCTCAGTCTCATGGCCAGGAGCATATAATGGACATACTACCCCAACTACTATTGTGATTCTCATGTTTGTTTTGAGTTGTAGTCCAACTATTAAAACCCACACTCCTTAGAGGGAGTCCCTACACAGATCGGTATAAATTACCTCGTAATCCCAAACAAAAGGAGGCACCCCTTCAGTTGAATGCCATGGCCCCACTATAGCTCTCCTACACTGAGGGGATTGGCTCTTGGATGCGCCGCTAATACAAATAACACACATGTAACAAGCTCCACTCTTATTTCAGAAAGATCCAAGAGACAAAATTTCCCTCACTTGGCAATTTCCCAAGGAACTCAACCGCCTAAACCTATAGCTTAGGTGTCTCACAACTTAGTGTGGGTCATGTATATAGAAAACCAATTGCAATGCATCCAGGAGTTACCATGTGATATGTGTAATGAAATTGTGAATGCCATAGTGCTCAAACAATTTATGATTTATAAATCAATATTGTGCAGTGCAACAAACATTTCTTTTAATGATTTCAGTCTATACATCATGCTTCATTGCTTAGGGTAAGCCCCGAGCATTCTTGTGCTACTTAACCCTCTTACAACCATCCTATATGGTATGCACAAACAAATATATCAGAATTTTATTTGTTTCCAACAACTAATCTCATCATCAAGACCCCCCTTCCCCCCTACCGTTTAGGTTGTGCATCGTTGGTAAGTGTAAAGAGCGGTTTTTTAATGTGTTTTCCTTGTAAAAATCGGAAAAAACGGACTTTAACATGAAGACACAGCTTAATTGAGGCTTATCCCTCATGCTACAGCCATGCAGTACATTCACAGACATAAATCATATTTTTTCTAATTTTCTAGTGCAAAAAGTAAATTTCCCCATATTTTCACTATTTTTCTTCATTTATTTAGATAAAAAATTTTATATTACTGATTTATGAGTTGGGAATGATCACAATTACTGAACATTGCTTTAATTATTAATTCTATCCCATATAAACCCCCAAAATCACAACAAAACCCTAAAAATTTATCATTTTCATGAAAATTGCTTAATTGCGGGTTTTGTGTGTTTTGTTTTAAATTGTTAAAAGACCAAATTTTTTGATTTTGTTCAAGATTTTTGATAAAATTAAGCATTTCCAATCAAATGAATCCATTTACAAATAGTTTCATCAAACATTTTTCATAAAATGAATAAAACGAGTGCTTACGCATAGAAACCCGATTTTGGAGGCACGTAATTAATGGTTGGGAGGTTGCTAATGCTTATTTTCTACCGTTGACACTCTCTCCAACTCTGATCTACAATCTTCTCCACCCCATAACACTTATTCCATCAGCCTCTTGCATGCAACTCCTTCTCTTTCTTGCACAAATCCATACGTGTGAACAGTCTCTAAGAGGAGAGAGGAGAGAGAAAGAGTAGAATTGTGACTTTTTGAATAGGCAACCATTGCACGAATGGAGACTACTAATAAGGAGTGAAAATTTCAAGAAGAACCCGGTCAATGTCCAATCTACATGTTGATTGTAACCTCTAATCTCTCCCCCTCTCCAAAAATCAGCGCCATGGAGGGGGTGGCACATTCTGATGACGCCGATTCAAAACGATGCCCCCCTGTGGCGGCCCCCAAAAAATTTTGTTTTTTTAGTTTAATTAAGGGTCGAGGCCTCACATTTCTCACGTCTGGCTTTTGAATCTAGTTTTGAAAATTTTTGCCTGGCTGGGTTCCAAACGGTTAGGAAGCGCCTCTTTTCAATCCAGCAGTCGAAAAAATTACTAAAAATTTGCAACCACTGCAACGATCGAAGTTTTGCATTTCTATCTTCCTTGGTCTTTAAAATTGTTAGATCTTCATATTCCACTTTCGTTGGCTTTGAATTCTCGCCTAAAATTTACACTTATCCACTTCTTTTCTGCACTTTACGGTCTTTAAAAACTGCTCTCATTGGCGACCACGGGATAGGTTGACTCAGCTCATTGAATCCCATGAACTGATTTAATGAGCTGAGTATCTTCTTGCCGGTCCTCACAAACAAAAAGAAAATCACCCATGCATGCACATATAACATTATTAGCTTAAGGAAAAAGCTCGGAAATGCAACGATACCACCTGGAATGGCCCCAAGAAGCTTCTTCGTAGTAAAGGCTCCCTCTAGGCACTTCGTCCAACATGTGTGATGCAATCACTAAAACAGAAAACCATTAAATGTACCTACACCAAGTAGACATATGACCCTCTTGACCTAAAGAGATATAACATTTCACAACCAATAGAATGGCCCTCTTGGCCTTATGAACTAAAACATTTTACTACCATTCAACACAATGTACTACTAAAACAATCCCTTAGTCCTAATGTTACTCTACTAAAGCACAAAACCGACCAAGGATAGGGTCTCTTAGGCCCTACACTAAGTGCATTAGGTTATTAGCTAGCCCCCTGCATAAATAGTAAGGGGTGTCCGACGAATATGACGATACACAATTCTATGCATCCATGATAGAGTAGGAAGGTGCTCACTTGCTACCTGACTCATAACCCAAACTAACCATCAGCGGCTAAAATATGACATGCCAATCAAGAAGACCCCAAAGTAATCTAGGGTTAATGTTAGGAGGTAATTGTAAGGACTCCCCTTGACCATAATTGAAAAAGACATCTTCCAGGAAAGCATATTTAGCTAGGGAATCCACAAAGTGATTCCATTATCGAGGAACTAACTAACTAACAAGTCACGATCTCAAAGATATGCAACATATCCAAGGCTGCACGATGGTATGTCCGTAAGATGGGATCATGCACACTATAGGTTCCATTTAGCTGATTGATTACTAATTGCGAGTCACCTTTAACCAATAATCGGCAGATACCACCACATCGGGCTATATTCAATCCCATGAGCAAGGCCTTGTATTCTATCATATTATTAGTAAAAGAGGGTCCTAAATAGATTCCCATCTTTATGACAACCCTACGATGGTGATCTTTGATGACCACACCAATGCTCACATGTTTAGTGGGCCCTCTCTGCAAGCTCCGTCAAAATACATAGTATAAACCCAGGCTTCATTGATAGGCCACACTATAATAATCAGCTCACTTGTACTTATGATAATCAAAATCAAGCCGAGAGAGAGGATGTGTAACATGCACAATACCTCCTTCACTAAACTTGATAGGAATGCTAGTCAAAAGTCGTTGACAATGGTGGCAGTAGACCTTGATTTCCCATGTAAAGGATGCACCTTGCCACTCAGTAACCTGTTACCCTTTGCTCCACCAGATCATTCGACCCTGGTGGTAATGTTGCTCAAGTTACGAATGCTCTAGATAGGGAATGATGCGTCCCATTCGCTCGTCTTGGTACCTACTACACCTTAAAGCTGAATCTTGAAGGACATGCATAGGCACCAAGCCCAACGTCAGTCCTTACACATAGTAAGGCTTCAACTTATTAAAGTTAACTTTAGTCTTAAACTCTACCCCCTGTAAATCTACTAGAAGGGCCATAGATCCATTCTTTCCTAAACATATAATCTTGTATGGTCCGTCCCACTTGGGTTCTAATTTTCCTGGAAAGAGCTCCCGACAAGTATCATAATACAACACTAACTGACCTTTCACAAATTTTTACTTCTTAGCTTGAAGTCCATGAAGGGCTTTCATTCTCCTCTTCCTTACTTCTTGATGTAGTAAAACTTGCAATCGAATCTCACCAAGATGTGCCAGAGACGTATATCATTCATGTAATGCTTCTTCCTCTCCCAATGAATGATTGAGGGCAAAATGCATAATAGGGAGCTCTATTTCTAATGGCAAAACACACTCCTCCCCATACACTAGCTTGAACAGGGTATGACTTGTGGCTTTCTTGAATGTCGTGCTGTAAGCCCACACTGCCATATATAATTTCTTATATTAGTTGTGCTTACTTTTCGATACTATCTTAGACAAGATTCCCACCAATTGTTTATTTGTACTCTCAACCTGACCGTTCGCTTGAGGATTATACGGGGTATTCTTGTTGTGCTTAATCTTCAAAGCTTCAGTCATGGCCACTATAACCTTGTTCAAGAAGTGTGTCCCTCGATTAGACACAATCTTCTTTGGTGGACCAAAACGACAAACAATTTGCTCCATAATGAAACTAGGCGTCTCCTTGGCATTATCCTTCATCGTTGCTCGAGCTTCAGACCACTTTGTAAAGTAGTCTGTTGCTACAATAATATACCGCTTTCGTGTAGTTGATGAAGGGTATATTGGTCCCACAAAATCAATACCCCATTTTTCAAAGGGTAATGTAACCAAAATGGGATTTAGAGGTCACCTACGATTTTTCCTTGCATCATATCTTTGATAGACATCACAACGCTTAGCATAACTAAAAGCATCTTGAAAAATTGATGGCCACCAATATCCAGCACCATGGAGAGCTTTTTGGGAGGTAATCCGGCCAACAAAATATCCCCCACATGCTGAATCATGGCACTCCTCAAGAATAAATGGTACCTCACCACGTACTACACAATGACGATAGATATGCTACTCCTCACCGATACAAGACACCCAATATAATCGAAAAGTGTAATGCTTGTTGCTTGATCATTCTCATTTCAAACTTTGATAAAGCAGCCCCAAATCCTCCTACAGATAAATAATGCATTATAGCCGCATACCAAGAAGGGATGGAAGCTGTATCGATTTTAAATAGACCTTAAATATCACTTCCCTCAGCCAGAATTTCTTTTGGTTCCTCGAAATCCATAAGACATTCTACAATGCCCTATAGCTTCGATGGCTTTCTCCTAATCTCATAATCAAACTTCTACAAAAGTGATTAACCACTTTGCTAAATGGTTAGGCAGCTGCAACTTGTTCAGCAACAATCTGAGTCCTTCCGCCTTTGTAAAGAGTACTGCCTAAATTTCTCCGTCGCAAAGATCATTCCAATGCATAATTTCTCCATATACATATAGTTAACTTCAGATATCCCCAATTTCCTACTAGCAAAGGCAATTGGATGATACCATTTCTCCTCCCAAATTTGAGCTAAACAACAGCTGATAGTGTGCATTGTGGCTGCTAAAAATATATAGAAAACTTCACCTCTTCTGGGTGCTTTTAGGATTGGTGCTTTTGCTAATTCTTGCTGCACATCCTCAAAGGATACTTGACATGATTCATTCCACTCAAACATACAGTTAAAAGATAGAAGGTTTGTCAATGGCAATGCTCTTTCCACCAATGCATTCATAAATCTTCGATAATAACCCCCCCATTGATGAGATAGAAAGATGTGCACCTCTTTTGGAGTATACGACGGGCTCATAGAGACTATAGCCTTTATCTTTTCTTAGGGTTAGTCGCAATACCAACTAAACTAACCACATGGCTGAGTAACAACCCATAGGGCACTCCAAACACACACTTTCTAGGTTTAAGAGCAATGCAAAACTGTCTACAATGGTCAAAACATTTCCTAAGAATAATTAGTTATCGCTCCCTTGTGGTGGTTGTCCCCAAATCATCAATAAATACTTTTAACTCTTTTGAGGAGATATCACCAAAGGTCTTATCAACTGTTCGTTGCCAAGATCTAGGTGCATTGCATAGACCAAAGGCCATTACATGATACGCAAAGGTACCAAAGATAGTAATAAATGTCGTTTTCAATTTGTCTTCCTTCGCAATAGTCATTTGGTTATATCCATCAAAGCAATCCATAAATGAATATATTTTCCTACCCGCTAATTGATCCAGAATCTGATCAGTGAATGGCAACGTATAGTAATCTTTAACTGTCTGCTTATTAAGCTCTCTGAAATCTACGCAAAGCTGAATTTAATTGTTCTTCTTCTTCTTGATTAGAACTGGTGAGCACCATTCCGTGTGTTGAACTGAAAATATCAGGCAAGCCTTTCATAGCTTTGTCAATTCTTCAAATAGCCCCGTCCCTTAATTTGAAAGGCATACGCCTTACTTTCTATCGCACAAGGCGTCTTCCTTGCTTTAAAGGAATCGTATGAATAGCCAGGCTAGGAGGAATGCCTCTCAACTCGTAATAATTCCAAGCAAAGATTTCATAGAATTCTTGAATCAAGGACACATTGTCCTTCCTTTCTTCCGAACTGAGCATGGACCCTAATTTAATTGGCTGTGAATCTTTCATCGTACCAAGGTCAAGCTCAATTACATTCGCATCCCTTATCCTCTCTTGAGCCTCTATTGGTTCATTCAAAGTCACTTGGTAGATATCCTCTATAGTGGACCTCTCATTGGATTCGTTACTTGATGACGTCTCACTAGCAGATGGAGCGTTTAGCATATCAAGCTCTGATGAAGATAAATGAACTTTCTCACTTTGAGGAGATTCAAGATAAGCATTGAGTACTACACGTCTAGCACCTCGACCAAAAATCAATCGACCAACAGGTATATCAACTTGACAGTCTACTTGTAAGATCCATGGCCTGCCTAGAAATACTTGATAGCTAGGTCGCTTTGCAAACCTAATGACCCTAAAGTTCATAAATGCATTCTACATTGGCAACGGTTATATGGACTTTAGTAATACAACCTTCGGGTTGTCTTAAGTTGTCATCAGCCATTCGGAGGATCGTGGAGGCATTTTTTTAAATTTCTAATCCTAGTCTTTCCATCAATTTTGAACTCATAATGTTGACAATGGATCTTGTGTCCACAATAGCATGGTCCACTAATATTCCATCAACATATGTAGCCACCCTTGGGCACTGCTTTTCAGCATGCTCAAATCAATCATCTTCTCCTCCACTATTCCCAAGGGCTCAATGATATACCTAGTGCGTAGGATCTTCTTAAATTCCTTGCGCACTCCTGGAGACAACTTAATCAATTGTAGAAAATTTACATTTGGTTTGATTTTGCAAAGAGAACTTGCTAAATCAAATTCATGATAGCTAGTAAAAGAGCTCGCTATTCTCGCCAAACCATTCTCTCCTTTGGTCTTTGAATCGGCTTTGGTGTTTCTTTCTTGGCTTTTACCTTCTTCTTTGGCAACTCCTTTTCCTTCTTGGGGTTGGCTTTACCATCTATGGCCTTGAGAGGTCCACCTTCCATATTGGGATTAAGGACTTGCGTCTCCTTATCATCTTGTTTGGGGTTTCCCTTGATAGGATTTGCCTTGGCTTTGTCAACCTCTTTATCCTTTTGACCTCTCATAATAACCCGTAGATTAGAAGCTTCAGTGCCATTGATGCAAACAACTTCTATAAGGCTAACTCCACTACCACTAGGTAGCTCCTCTACCATATCTTTCCCTCTTTGTAATATTTGTTTCAGTCCTTCATCTTGCTGGAGATTATTCCCTTGTGCTCAATGATTAACTGGACCTAGCTGTTTACTTCCTTGCTGGAGAGAGCTAATCTTACTCCAACACGTACTAGCTAAATGGCCTAACTTCCCACATATACCACATTTAATATTTGGACAATTCCTAGGGAAATGTTGGCCACCACACCACTTACAGTTGAATCTTGAGGGGGCACCCTCTTTAGGGCATCAACTCTCTATCAAATTCTGTTGCTTCTTAAGGAAATTAACATCAACGGCTATTTGTCTATATTGTTCACTAATCATATAAGTATAGTGCTTCATCATATCATTAACTTCTCCAAGGACATTCGAGACACTTGACTACCCATCGTTCCATTGGCCTACCTAACCACTTGATTAGGGATTGTCGTTGTTGATTACTTGGAACAATGGTAGATTTATCATTGGGCTTCCAATAGTCGGTGGAGCCATTTGACTAGTCGTAGGCATGGTTAGACCAGGAGGAGATGGAAACATGGGCACATTCTAAATTATGCTTCCTCTCTCATTAGGAGGACTCATGGGCATCCCTTGACCTCCTTATGTCAGCACTAAAGTATTTCCAAACCCTAAACTCGAATTCCAGTTTAACTTGGAGGCATAAGCTACTTGTAATCACAATTCTACCTCTTTTGCTCGTGTAATAGTCATATTGATGTCGGTAAGAGCAACAATGCTCAACTGCACTTGAATGTTAAAGTTTAGCCCATTTAGAAAATATTGCAATTGAGTAGCAGTTGGAATAGGAATATAGGTTTGAAACTTTCGAAATACCTCCTTCAATTTCTTGGTATACCCATGGACATTCTTGTGAGGTTCTTGATGTGTAACATTAAGAACACATAGCCAATACTGCCCTCCCCTTTTAGGGGCAAACTCTCTTCAAAAGGCTGCAAAGAATAGGTCAATCGTAGTTATGGTTTTAGCCTCTAGGCTATGATACCACACAGTAGCTCATCCTTTGAGTCATATTGTGAAGAACATCATTGAGTGTCCTTCCTTTTGAATGCAACAGTTAAACATTAACTTTTGGACTTCATTGATGTGAAGTTCTCTGTCTTCCTATGCTAACCCATTAAAAAAGGGTAGGGGAAACCCTAAGGCTGGCAAATATGTCGTTCTAGTAGGAATTGCAATGGGTTGTGATTGGATTCGCTAAAGGGGTTTGAACAACTAGAACTATCACTCCATTTGAAGTGGACGGCGGACTGATTGAAAGGGTGGAAGTACTAGAGCTTCCTCCCCCTAACGGACTGTGCGTCAAGCTAGGGTTACTAAGAACCCGCACTTGTAAGGATATCGGGCCACTCCTTTGCAAAGAATATCTTCAAATTATTTTGGCCCACCGTCTAGCTCGTTCACCTCTTTCTTGCTTTTGAAGCTCGACTTGACAGTCTTGTGAGTCTAGCTCACTGATTTTTGGCATACACTAATGAATAGGTCCCAATTGACCAAGATTCAAAAATTGCCACTTATTAGTGGCTCTCGATAAATGCACCACCTATCGGACGACAATGGCTATAAGCACTAGTCGGGCCCTCTCTATAATCAAGAAACCACACCCCCTCGGTCTCATGGCTAGGAGCATATAAGGGACATACTGTCCCAACTACTATTGTGATTGTCGCGTTTGTTTTGAGTTGTAGTCCAACTATTAAAACCCACACTCCTTAGAGGGAGTCCCTACATAAATTACCTCGTAATCACAACAAAAGGAGGCACCCCTTCGGTTGAATGCCTTGGCCCCATTGCAGCTCTCCTACACTGAGGGGATTGGCTCCTCGATGCGCCACTAATACAAATAACACACGTGTAACAAGCTCCACTCTTATTTCAAAAAGATCCAAGAAATAGAATTTCCCTCACTTGGCAAATTCCCAAGGAACTCAACTGCCTAAACCTATAGCTTAGGTGTCTCACAACTCAACGTGGGTCATATGTATAGAAAACCAATTGCAATGCATCCAGGAGTTACCATGTGATATGCGCAATGAAACTGTGAATGGCAAAGTGCTCAAACAATTTATGGTTTATAAATCAGCATTGTGCAGTGCAACAAACATTTCTTTTAATGATTTCAGTCTATACATCATGCTTCGTTGCTAAGGGTAAGCCCCGAGCATTCTTGTGCTACTTAACCCTCTTACAACCATCCTATATGGTATGCACAAACAAATAGATCAGAGTTTCATATATTTCCAACAACTAATCTTAGCATCAAGACCCCCCTTCCCCCCTACCGTTTAGGTTGTGCATCGCTGATAGATGTAAAGAGTGGTTTTTAAATGTGTTTTTCTTGTAAAAATCGAAAAAAACGGACATTAGCATGAAGACACAGCTTAATTGAGGCTTATCCCTCATGCTATAGCCATGCAGTACATTCATGGACATAAATCATATTTTTTCTAATTTTCTAGCGCAAAAAGTAAAATTTCCCATATTTTCACTATTTTTCTTCATTTATTTAGATAAAAATTTTAATATAACTAATTTATGAGTTAGGAGTGATCATAATGACTGAAGATTGCTTTAATTATTCATTTCTATCCCATATGAACCCCCAAAATCACAACAAAACCCCAAAAATTTATCATTTTCATGAAAATCACTTAATTGCAAGTTTTGTGTGTTTTGTTTTAAATTGTTAAAAGATCAAATTTTTTGATTTTGTTCAAGATTTTTGATAAAATTAAGCATTTCCAATCAAATGAATCCATTTACAAATAGTTTCATCAAACATTTTTCATAAAATGAATAAAACGAGTGCTTACGCATAGAAACCCGATTTTGGAGGCGTGTAATTAATGGTTGGGAGGCCACTAACACTTATTTTCTACTGCTGACGCTCTCTCCAACTCTAATCTAGGATCTTCTCCACCACCCCGGAACGCTTATTCCATCAGTCTCTTGCATCCAACTCCTTTTCTTTCTTGCACAAATCCATACGTGTGAATAGCCTCTAAGAGGAGAGAGAGGAGAGAGAAAGACTAGAATTGTGACTTTCTGAATAGTAGCCATTGCACGAATGGAGACCACCAATAAGGAGCAAAAAAATTGTTTTTTTTAGTTTAATTGGGGGGCCAATGGCCCCCCCAAAGGGCCATGCCCTTTGGGGGTTAAAGACTGCTTGTGCCTGACTACCTATATTTACTTATACCTACTATTGCCTGTGCAATGTACACTACAAGTTGTATCTGCTCATCACTATCACTTCATTCTTTACTATTTACATGGAAATACAATAAGGGAAGGTACATTGTGACTGTTGGAGTTTCCATACAATGATCTCTCTCTTCTTTACTTGAATCTCCATAGCTCTTGCTCCTATGCTTATGCTTCGACTTCCACTCCACCTTTCACACCAACCCTTGGATCACAACTTTGTATTTATCTTCTCTTCATCAGTCTTGCTTGTAGCATTGTTCTTGTCTTCTTGTTCTTGACTCTTCACGGTTTTTCCTAATTTACTTGTTTCCATATACTTGTGAATCCAACCATTAAATGGACAAAGCATTCTGAGCATGATAGAGAATAATAAACTTGAACACCATAGAGATTAATAAACTAAGCTAGTTGATTTGAATCCTTTATCCACTTCTTTAAACCCTGTAATATTCATAATCCTTGAGGACCTCAAATGTGTATGCAAATAGGTTAGCTTCTTAAAAATAAGTTAGCTACTTTATTTTTTATTTATTTTTAAAAAGGGGGAGAACTTTAAAGGGAGGAGATGGTGGCCAATAATGGTCATCATTGCCATCTCACCCCCCCCCCCCCCCCCCCCCCCCCATTTTCCCATACGAGTCCCCTCTCGCATGTTGAGCATCCCACACTCTCCCACCCTTCCCACACCCTCCAACTCCTCCTTCTTAGTACCCACCATCACTCTCTTCTTAGCTACCATGATGATAGTTCACTTGCCCCCAACTCCCCCTTTAGCATGTATAACATGAGCTTCCTTGTGCATAATTTTTTCTTAAAAAATATTAACATTAAATAAATTTCCTCACCATCCAACTAGTATTTAAAGAGCACCCCTCAACACCAAGGCCGTAAGGCCACACACACACACACACACGCACGCACACACACAATATTGTTTTGATTATTGATTTAATTATTTAAAATAAGTGATTTGATCATTAAATTTTATACGGATTTTTAATTTCATTCATTTGTTATACTATCATGACTTGTTTGAGTCTGAACGTGCAAGACAAATGACATTATGCTAGGTGGATGATATAGGAATTAATGTGTTTTGTATTTGGTGGGGAAACTATTATATTGGAGGATTGGAGGAAATCATGATTTGTATATTTTACCAAATGAAGCACTACATGGAGTGCAAATAATATTTTTGAGCTTTTGAGATGTATTATTTATGTGCTTAGTCCACACAATATTCTATAGCTTCTATGCTTCTATTTTGTAACCCTAAGGTTGGAATTATTTATTTAATTTCATGAAAGGCACAATGGTTCAATTTCCACGCATGCACGCATGCACGCACACGCACACGCACACGCACACGCACACGCACACGCACACGCACACGCGCACACACACACACACACACACACACACACACAAGTGAAGAAGGATAATTGAATCCACATCTATGATGAAGTGAGGCACATGCAGACTACTACTTCCCACCTATCTCTATCTTTATCTGTCTTTCATTCCTAATGGCTCTTAAGTGACATGTAGTAGGCACCTCCCCATCAATTACCCCAACCAACCACATCATACCAACTAGGTACTTCTAAAGTGGGTAATTCATTCATTAGAGTTGCTTTGAATTCAATGAAAAATTAAAGATAGTTTCCCTTCTATATCAAATAGCTCATACATAATATGATTTAGGAAAGAGTAGGAAAGTTGAATTAGTAATTAATTTGCATAAATTATAATGCATTCATTATAAGAAGTATATCCATGATAATGTAAAAGGAAAAGTATAGGAACTAGGTTTATTCGTTAAACCTAGAAGTCCTTAGGGAAATGTGTATGGAAATACTCTTAATATAATAATAAAACAATAATAAAGCATACAAATCTCAAACTAGGACACCTACAACAATAGGGGTGCATAAGTTAAAGGAGTCCATAATAATCTGCAATATGGAGGCATGTAAGTTAGAGGAGTCCACATTAATCTACAATATGGAGACATACATATAGAGGTGTTGTCTCTATTTACCTAAATGAAGTCTTAGAAATATCACTATTAATAAAGACTAGTTGCAAGAACTAGGCTTAGTTGATGTCACTAGGGTCATGTGTGTTTTCTAGCATATTATCTTCTTAAATAAACAAGAGGACTTATAATAGAGTGTCAATATGCACATAACCGTAGATTCATCTAAGGGATTTTGAGAACTCACGTGTGGCTTGGATAGACTACTATCCCTATTAGAGAAGGGGATTGCACCTAAGAGTGCAATACAAGATGGCTCATGACATGTGTTTTGACCCCCTCAAGTTAGGAAGGGTAGAAGAGCTAGGAAGCATATGTGTGAGATGGGTTTCCTTGAGTGCTATTTTGTGTTTATGATTGGCTTACTTAGAAATTATGTAATAGTGTCATTAGGGATAGTCAAATAGGAGGATGTATAAATGACATAAATTTTTTGGTTGATGTAGTGTTACCATCTAAGATAGGGATCATGCAATGGAATCTTGCGCATGCATGGAAGTACCATCATCTAAGACAAGCGGCATGTAATGGTACCTTGTGTGAGCTTGGATGTACCATCACCAAAGATATGGATCATGAAATTATGTGTGCATGGATGAGATGTTATAGGGGCATGCAATAATATCAACTCAAACATGTTGTAAATGCAAATGACTATTTTGAGATTACCACTTGATTGAGATGTTTGTGCTTTGATGACTATTTGTGGATGTGGCTAGTGAAATCTATCATGGCTGTGGATGTGATGAAGTTATCACAATACCATGACTAGCAATGCCCCCCCCCCCCCACCCCAACTGAGACGATGAGGTCAAACATGTAAGGAACATTCCCTCATATGGTGGCATGGGTCCAAATAGGGACTCTAATCATATTAATGTCAATAGCAACTGGTGCCTAAAATGCGAGAAGAAATCCTGGGTAGGGCAAGATTGACTCAAACTAGTATCGAGATACCCAATGATGGGATATCAAACAATTGAGAAATTTGGGATTGAATAAGGCTGCTTGAGTAAGGCCTAATAAGGCCATGTAAGGACAACTTAATAAGGTTGTGTAAGGCCATTTTAACTAAATGCCTAATAAGGCCCACTAAGCAACAAATAATAAGGCTATTGGCATTTTATAGAAGCCCTAATTTAATCACTAAGTGGTCGAATATGACCATTAGCGAATAAGGCCACTAAAGCAACTGTTAATATAAGTTGTTTGGTCTTTGTGATGCCCTTAATTAAACAAGCAATGGATAAGGCCATTTGGCCTTGTAAAGGCATTAATCAATAAAAGGGCCAATAGCAAGGCCAAGGCCCCCTTAAGTAAAGAAGCGGCCGATAATAAGGAGATTTGGCCAATTTTAATTGTTTTAATTAATGTTTTATAATAATAATGATAATGATGATGAGAAAATAATAATAGTAATAATAATACAAAATCTTGACTATGCCGTTGGCCCTTATAAGGCCTTAATTAAATGATGATTTTTGACCTTGATGGGCCATTAGGTTATCCATAAGGACACTAGGTCTTGTAAGGCCTTAAAGACAAAAATAGGTTGGAAAGTGGCCTTTTAGATTTTCATAAGGTCACTTGGCCTTATTGAACCTTGCCCTATTTGGCCTTGGCATTATGGCATTGGCCATATGGGCCTTTTTCAAAATCAATTGACTTATTATAGCATCGACCGATTTTATGCCTTGGTGAAATAATGCCCAAATCAAGGCAACGAAGGCCTCAATTTGGCCAATAGCACTTGACTATTAAAGCAAGAAGTCCAATTAGGCCATAATGGTTGAATACTAGGCTTAAGGCCCACTTATGCCCCCCAGTTTAGGTTGTTAAAATGCACTCTTCTTCTTTATTTCCTTTTTAGCCAGTTAAGGCCAATTTGAAGGCCGTATTTGTTGCTTGACCCATGATCATGGACTAATTACCTCCTTCAGATAATGATGCAAAGTACTCGACTCATCAAGGCTGGTCTTCTAGTGGGTTTGGATATTTCAGCCCCAATGACCACATGATCTTGGATTTGAGGGGCTTGGGTGCCAAAAAATGGAAATAAAATTTGCACAATTGATGGAGTTTATCCAAGGATGTGAGGACAATGAAAAATGTCAATGAATCACAAAGCAAGAGAAATAAAGAAAGGAGGCATGGGGATCTTTAGTGTAGAGGAGCTACCAGATGCATGCCCTATTGTGGATGCCTAGCGTAAAAATCAAAATATTGGAGAAGTTTACATCAATGAAGGGGCCCACTTAAGTGTAATAATGTAAACATCTATTGAACAGCTTGGTCTTCAACTTACTGTAGGATTAGCATTAGCAAATCATGCTAAAGTTAAATGTTTGGGGGTAATTCACGACATAAAAACAAAAGTTAATGGGATATCTATAAAAATAAACTATAATGTCATGCTTGCAAGATTATAAGACTTTTCGTTGATACTAGGATGACCTTGGTTACACAAAGCACAAGTGGTCCAAGATTAGGAAAAGGGACCGTCATGATCTATGAGCACCGAGGGGTAACCCGAAAATTTGACATGGCATCAAGAAGACAATTGGAGGATGAAGACAAAAGTGAGGAAGAAGAAGAGGAGGAGTTGGATAGTTTAGATGAGAATAGTGATGAGGATGAGGAGTCCCAGATTAACTTCGAGCATGAGGTATAATCTTTCTTTATTAAGGGATTGGAAGAAGTAAAGGAAGAAATGAGAGGGACCCATGACTCAAGAAAGGAGAAAGAAAATGAGAAACCAAGTAGAAAGACAAAACCATCAAGATATGAAACAAAGGGAGCAATGATTATATTTATAGAAACCAAGTTATTAGGAAGATACCATTAGATGGAGACAAAGAGTTTTTATTTCTACTAAAAGAAGAGGGAACATATGAAGAGGAAGGAATTACAAGAAAAGATGGTTGTAAGAGTGAAAAAGAAGAAAAAGTGGCTTTGCAAGTGACAAAACAAATTGGTGATAACATTTCGATTGGAAAGAATGAGGAAGGAAAGCTAGAAGAGCTCAGAGACCTTATGAGGCAGGTACCAATATCAACGAGAAAAAAAGAATTGCTAGAAAAGATGCTAAGTCCAGATTTGACCTTGTATTAGAGATAACAATATTGTTCCATTATAAATAATTATCCAAACCTCCTTGTGACTTCATGTTAAGAAATAAGGGGTATGCAAGGGGAAGGGCTTATGATAGAGATGAAAGAAGATACAAAGCTTGTGTGTCAAAAACTCAAACACTTGACCTTAGAACAAACATCCATGTTGAAAGAGGAAGTTTGAAAAGCTATTGCAAGCAAGGTTTATCTATCCAATGAAACACTCAGAGTGGGTAAGCATGATAGTCATAACCACAAAAAAGATGGGGGAATAGCTATTGGGTGTAAACTATAATCCCTTGAATGTATTAACAAATGCCATGCAAGGACATGTATTGTGCCATGTACTTTGCATTCCTTTGCACTACATGGATGCGTTGTGTATCTTGATGTTGTTCAATGCAGATTCTAGCAAGTGTATAATAGATTGTACTTTGGAGTGTTAGTAACTCAAATATCATTAGTATTATTGATTATAGCTAATAATAATTAATACATAATAGTTATACATATTTAGTATATATAGCATATGCTAAGTATGCTAGTTAGTATATATGTTAACTTGTTCACAAATAGCGTATATGCTACTTAGCATATTTGTTACCTAGTTAACAAATAGCACACATGCAAGTTAACATGTATACCGGCTAGTTAACGAGGGTAGCACACATGCAAGTTAGCATGTATACTAGCTAGTTACCAACTAGCAAGTATGCTAAAGCATATGCATTAGCTAGTTGATAGTTAGCATGCATGCTAAGTAGTTAACAACTAGTATATATGCTAGGTATGATACTTAGCACATACCTTAAGTTGTTAAATGACTAGCATACATGCTAGTTAGCATATTAGGTTAGCTTGTTAATAGCTAGCATATATGCTAGATATGATAATTAGCATATACATTAGCTAATTAAAAGTTAACATATATGCTAGTTGGCATATATGTTAGCTAGTTAAGCTATCACACATGCTACTTAACATATTGGTTATCTCCTTAATACCTAGCATATATGCTAACTATGTTAGTTAACGTATACTTTAGGTTGTTACAATTTGGCATATATAGCAATCTCTTATGCTATTAATTTCCTTTTGTTCTATGTGAAATGTGTAAAAGTACACAGTGCATTGGACAAAATCTAAGCAAGAAGTAGAGAATACATAACAAATATGAGAAGAATAGAAATTGCTTTAATGTTCAAAAAATTGATACAAAAATGGACAAAGATGGCTTTGTATCAATTGCCACATATTGGCAAGCTTAGATCTTCATCCGTACTCCCATATTCCATAGGATCCTCCTTAACCATATTGCTTCATATGTAGCAAAACAAGCTACTTTGTACTTTGCTTTGGCACAAATACAATGCCACTATTGGACAACTTTTTGCTAATCCAAGAGAAGATTCCTAAACCCAAAGAGAAACAATATCCAAAAACTAATTTCCTAGAATCATTGCCACTTATCCAATTTGAGTCATGATTTCCCATAAGAGAATTTCCAAAATTGCATGTAATGCCAAAGTCAAGATTTTCCTTCAAGTATCTAACCAACCATATCATAGCTTTCCAATGAATTTCTCATAGTTTGTTTGCGAACTTGCTCAAAAGACCAACAGCAAAACTGATACTTGTCTTAGTGTTGCACAAATAGATGAGACTACTGACCAACCTCCTATACCTACCAATGTTTGTTAGTGCTGATGTGTTCTCAATGGTTGATAACTTCACATTGACCTCCATAGATGTAGATATCTCCTTATACTTGGTCATTTTAAATGCTTTCAAGATCTCCCATGCATACTTCCTTTGAGAGATGTAGATTTTTCCATCCCCAAACAATAATGCAACAATTCAAAGTCTACCATTTCAAACTTAGATCTCAAATCCTTTCAAGTATGAAGGATCATATCTTCATAGTCACATGTAATAAGAAGGTCACCTAGATATAGGACAATCATTGTAGACTTTTCACTATCCTTGTAAACATAAAAGTTAGGATTTGAGGCATATCTGTTATATATATATATATATATATATATATAGAGAGAGAGAGAGAGAGAGAGGATGGATCCATTAGAAAAAAGGGCAGTGTACCCTCATTCTCTCATTATTCCATAGATGTAGAATAACACACAACAACAACTAAGTCACACACTATAGTAAATAGATAGGTTGCTAATTAACCATGTATAGTTGGTTAGACCGACTCATTTATTATGCCACACATGATATATAATAGATAAGACGATAGCCTCACTGAGACTAAGCTTGATTCTCAACACTCCCCCTCAAGCTCAAGTCAACTGTTGCACTCCAAGTAGCTCTCTAAAGTAGAATTTATCTCTACCAAGTGATTTGGCAAAGATATTAGCTACTTGGTCGTCAATCTTCACATGAATTAAGTCTATCTTCCTTGCAAGCACCATCTTCTTGATAAAGTGATAATACAATTCAATGTGCTTTGATCTAGCATGGTAAACTAGATTGCTAGTTAGAAGCATACTACTCATATTATCACAATGCAATGTGACTGATCTATACATCTATATGCCCAAGTCATTTAGCAATTTCAAGAGTCAAACCACTTCACATGTAGCTAAGGCTATACCTCTATACTTTGCCTATATACTTGAGAGAGTGATAATAGGCTACTTTTTGCTACTCCGACTGATCCTACTACTTCCAAGGGTGAAAGCATATCCACTCATTGACCATATGTCACATCAACAACCAGCCCAATCAACATTTGTATATCTTAACAACTTTAGTGGCTTTCCATACTCATAAAACAACCCATAATCAAAAGTTCCTTAACATATTGTGCATAATTCTCCTAACTACATCCAAGTGAGGTTTGCATGGCCTTTGCATAAAGTGACTAATCAGCCCTCCTGAGTAACTAAGGTTAGGACACATAATGGTAAGATAGATAAGGTTGCCCACCATATGCATGTACTTTGCATTTTGGTATAATGAGGTTTCCATGGCTTACAGTCTAGCATTCCATATTTGATTAACATATCCTATGCATATTGCTTTGTAGGCAGCCAAATCCCTTGAGGTCTAGTCACACCTCAATTCCAAGAATATACTTCAGCTCTCCCAAGTCTTTCACTTTGAATTTAGCCTGTATCATAGACTTAATTTTAGCAAACCAGAATCATCATTCCCAGTGATGATTAAGTCATCAAAATAAATTACTAAGAAATACCTTGTATCTGTCTTCTTAGTGAATAGGCTATGATATGCATTTCCCATCTAAAATCTAAGTTCTGTAGATAAGAGAGCCGATCTTAGCATTCCATGCTATCATGCCTACTTCAAATCATAAAGTGCCTTTTTTTAGCCTACGTACGTGATTAGGATAATCAGGATGTACATAACCCTCGGGTTGTTCCATATACACTTCCTCAATCAGATCCCCATTCAGAAATACATTTTGATATCTATCTATCAAACCAAAGTTTCCATCCCTTAGATGCTGCCATAGCAATGACCATTCTCATAGTTGCCATTTTAGCAACCAGGTTCAAAGTTTCCTCATAATCAAGTCCATACTGTTGTGTATAACCTTTAGCAACCAAGCATGCTTTGTATCTCGTCAAAGATCCATGTGTTTTGCATTTCACTTTGTAAACCCATTTTCAGCCAATGGGTGTTCTGCCTTCAGGAAATCTGACCAAATCCCAAGTGTCATTTTTAGCCAATGCAACATACTCTTCATCCATAGTTACACACCAATTTTCATCAACAACTACTTTAGTGAACTTTGTTGGATCTTAAAACCCATTGCTTTTATCATGTAATCAAATTTTTTGGTTGAATATCCATTGTAAGTCAACCAATCAATAGGCTTTTTGAATCTCTCTAATCTTCTCAACTTTATCCAATCTCCCCTTCATTGACATATCTGTGTTAGTAGGCATAGAACCATGACTGCATAAGCGACTTGTTTGATAGTAGAAGACATGTCACATATAGGCCCAGTAATAGTAGTACTATCCAAAGGATAAATTTTAGCATGAGTATTATCTACTAATCGATAAAAATTAACCACATTTTGACTACCGTACCAAGAAGCTAACTCATCAAACACTACATCTCTACTAACCAATGTCTCATCCGTAGAAGGATTATAGCATTTGTATTCTTTTCTATCTTGTGCCTATCTAACAAATATAGACTTGATTGCCTTTGGATCTAGCTTCTTTCTTTTCTCATCTAGTGCATACACATAGGCAATAGATCCAAAGACTTTTAAATGGCTAATATTAGGTTTATGTCTCTATAGTTTCTTATAAGATGTAATGTCATGAATATAAGCTGTAGGAGTCCTATTTAGAATGTACACTCTAGTCACAATTGCTTTAGTCCTTGGCCAATTCTTCCTATTCAACATAGCTCTTGTAGCTTCCATAAGCACTTGATTTTTCCTCTCTACCAAACCATCCTATTGCAATATGTAGCTGCATGTAAGCTACCTTTTAATTCCATGCTTAGCCAAATAAATTCATGAGAAACATATTCATCTCCTCCATCCAATCTCAAGTAAAATATATAGGACCCAAACTCTTTTTTAGCATGACTTTTGAAATCTTTAAAGACATCTAGCACTTCATCTTTGTGCTTTAGAATATGTAGGCCGTGTATCTCTTGTAATTATCAATGAAAGATACATAATACCTTGCACCACTAAACGATGCATTAGTGGATGCAAAAATCTGAGTGCACTAACTATAATGGTCTAGTGTTGTTCTTTTGCTGACATGTATGACAAATGGAAATCTAGCTTGCTTTCCAATTGACAAGTGGTACATGCCCTAAGTCTATATACTTGAATTCGGCAAACCAAGTGCAATCTCCTTCTACTACATGGTTTTAAACCGTTGTATGTTAACATGTCCAATGCACTTACACCATATTTCCACATCTCTAATTGCTCCACTGTCATGAGAAAACATGTGCCTTTAGTTTAGAATAGTAGCATCTAAGGTAAACATCCTATTGTCCCTTTTCCTTTTGCAATCAGCTTATAACCATTTCCATATTCTTCGATAAAATAACAATCTCTATTGAATCTGACGTGTAGATTTTGTTTAGCCATTTGTCAAATAGACATTGAATTTTTAGTGATAGATGATACATGTAAAACATTGTAGAGATTCTTTTTCTTCCTATCATGCATGACTAACGGTACAAGACTTGTATGCTTGATATCATGCTATATATCATCACTTGTACATACATAGCCATGAGAGTCTACAGTCATCTCATCAAACCACTCTCCATGTGGGGTCATATGATTTGAGGCACTTGAGTCAATGTATCACTTTTCATTAGCCTTACCTTGCTTAGGCATATCCTTCGATATATGTGTAATGGTAAATAGCCTATCTAATTGATCATCAGCAGCATTACTAGAGGATGCATGATTACCATATTATTTGCCCTTAACTTTCATGCTAGCCTGATTTTTATGATAGTCTTTTGCTATATGGCCATAACTATCACAATAATAAAAATCTTTGACTCTATTCGACTTTAGATTTCCAAGAATCACCTTAGATCTCTCCCCTGCCTCTAGAAGATCACGATCCTCTTTGACCTTGTGCATTTTGATCGTTTTGAGGATTTTGTTTGTTGCCGCCACCTATAGTTATTTCAAGTGTCACCGTGACCTCGATAAGCTCCTCGAGCCTTGCCACCTATAGCTCTCTAAGTAGAGTAAAATACACTATGTCTACTCTGAGAGATACTTTAATCTATATTGAACCCAAGTTTGTCTTCTTCACATAGCAATAATGCAACCAACTCATCCCAATTAGGGGGTTTTGGCGTTATAAAAATAGATGTGTCAAAGGATTTGTACTCTTTACCCAAACCATTCGATATAACTACAACCATACCATCATCCTTGACCTTTAATCCGATAGAAACATGCTGATCAGTAATGGTTTTAATTTCAGTGGTGTAAGCCTATATGCTTTTGCCATTTCTAGTCATGTTATTAAACTATTTCTTGAGTTGAATTTTCCTTGCATGTGTTACATTCACATGATTTTTTATAAGAATCTCCAATGCATTCTCAGACTGAGAATTAGTGATCTGCATGGCCATAGCATCTGATATGCTTAATGAGAACCAATGTAGGACTTTACTTACTTTTTCATTCGTTGTCTATGAGCTATTTGCTACTCATCAGGAGTCGGATTTCAATTTGGTAGTTTTGATTCAACTTCATCTCCAATACACAAGTTGCAATAACCTCTTCCAATCAAGAAGTTCTACATTCTAAACTTCTACTTAGCAGTTTTGGTTTAGCTTCATCTCTAGTACATAAGTTCCAATAACCTCTTCCAATCAAGAAGTTCTGCATTCTAAACTTCCGCAAGGAAAAATTCTTATTGTATGATTTCTCCCCCCTAATCTGGGTAATATTGTATGTACCCATTGCATTTGCCATGATGTTGTAATCAACTATTCAGAGTAGTAAAGTGGCTATTTGCTTAGGCAATAGCAATGGCTTCAACATTTTGCAGAAACCTATCACAATTTACTAGCTATAGTTGCAAATATTTCACAACCAAGATTCCAACAAGCATCAACTCCTCAAGACATATAAGATCAAGTAAATTGGCTATAGCTTAGTTGTAGTCCAATATGAGCATGCATTTACTACTCTAAATGACATAAACAAGAGGTATTTATCACAACCAACAATAATATAATCAAGCTCCAAAATATCAAAAGCAACTCAAATCTGTAGCTCAAAGCATTCCATAAACATCCCAATATGCGCACATGACAATCAAGGTATCAATATGTCTAATGGAAAAACTTGAATGTCATCAAATTGCTTTATACATAACATATCCCAAAATAGTTCTAGTTGTATACTATACCAAAAAAATAAAATGGCAGATAAAATTGAGCAAAATACAAGCTCAAATTAGCCCAAAAACATCTTAAGACATCACCATGGCATCCCAACTTCAAGACATGTCCATACAAGCATCAATAGTTGCATAAATCTTATGTAAACATGTAGAAGACCCTTGTCAAGAACAATAACCAGCATAAGGCCTCCTATAACTAGTAGTAAAACAACACTAAATTGAGCAAACAATGCTTAAGGCATTAGACATTGCAATATGGAAGCATTCAGAGCATGTAAAGAATAAGTCTGTAGTCATTACCAAGGATAAATCAATGTCTTTAGCCCTCAACAAGTGAGATACAATAGCAAAATATCACGCAAGAGCTCCAATACATCAATGTTCACCATCCATAAGTATTCTTAAGCATTTTCCAAATATTTTACTAATATCTCAAGCCAAAATGAGAATGTTGTCCATTGCAATAAACAACAGGGTTGTACATGTCTATGTTGAATATCTTAAAATTTGTGCAAAATTTGGAAAAGCTTTCTTTTGCAAAGTTGTAGATCACATCAAAATAGTTAGGGAGAGAGTGCTATTTCTCCAAAATCCATTTTTGCCGTAAGATATGGCTTCTGTAAGAAAAGGGGATGTTGTAGGGTTTCTCATAGACTAAAAGTTCATAAGGCTGAAGGTCAAGTCCAGTTCCACAACTCTAACTCATGCAAAGTTGAGCTTTGATACCATGTTCAAAGAGAGGGAAGCGATAGACACAAGATAGAGCCATCAGAATAAAGGGTAGTGTATCCCATTCTCTCATTATTCCATAGATGTAGAATACCACACAACAACAACAGTCACACACTATAGTGAAGAGATAGGAGGTCACTAAATTGACCACAGAAACTAACAATGATTTAGTCAGATCAACTCACTTATCATGCCACACATGATAGATGATAGCTAAGGCTACATTTGTCTAACTAGGGTTGCATCGAGACAGAGCTTGATTCTCAACAACATCTTTTTCAATTTAAGCCTAAAAAGAATTCATTTATTTTTTGGTACCATGCTCTAGGGGCTTGTTTCACCCCATACAATGGCTTCTTTAGCTTACCTTGAGGCCTCAAACCTTGGTGGTTAAGGCATGTAAACTTGCTCCTTAGGTCACCATTTAAGAACATTGATTTAACATCCATTTGGTAAACTTGCCACTTTGTGAGCAACCACTACAAGCACTATGCACATAGTGATCATTTTGGTAGTTGAAGCAAATGATTCTTGAAAATCACATCCTTCATACTATGAAAATACATGTGCAACTAATCTAGATTTCTACTTTAATAAGTTGCCACCATCAGCCTTATACTCTATCTTCTAGACCCACTTGGTGTCAATAATCTTCATCTTTTCTGGTTGATCTACTAGCTTCCAAGTGTCATTCTTCATTATGCCATCATGCTCAGCCTACATAGCAGCTCTCCATGCTAAATTGGCGTGTGCTTCTTCCAAGTGTACTAGCTTTTTTACTTCTCTCATAGTCCCAGCCACCATCAAGGCTATATTGACTATTCGAGGAAAGGCCTTCCTTTGCTCCTCTATCTCTAAGACTTCATTGGTCCATTTGCCTTTTCCTCAATAGTTATAGGCATAGGAATACTATGATGATAGAGCTACTTTGCCCAACATGGCAATGGATTTTCCGATAGCATGATTGTAGGTTGGTGAACTTTCTCCTCATCATCTAAAGATAACTCTTCCTCCTTGTTGAGGGTAGAGATAACTCTTGGGATGGACTACTTCTTTGCTAGACAATAAAGTGGAAGGACTTGTATTCTCCTCCTCCAATGTATATGGCTAATCCTTGAATACCACATCATGGCTCACTACAATCTTCTTTGCCTCTTGATCATACAATTTGTAAGCCTTTTGCTCATTAGTATAACCCAAGAAGATACATTTCATGTTTTTTGGTTTTAATTTATTCCTCTTATTCTTTGGAACATATGCATAACATTTACATCCAAAAGTTCTAAAGTACAAGATAGATGGTTTCTTACCAATATAGCAACATGAGGAGTTTTTCCCTGAAGAGTCTTTGTGTAATTCTAGTTGAGAATGTAGAATACAATATTAATAGCTTCCACACATAGTCCTAAAAGGTTGAGAATGTAGAATACAATATTAATAGCTTTTGCCTATATACCTAGAAATTTGTGAAAGTTGGACTTGTCAAAGACATTATGAAGATGAACCATCAAGTCGATTGGGTGACTCATCACAAGGTGTAAAAGCAAGAAGCCCTCTTTGGTTTTAATGATTTTTGGATTGCATTTTCTTGCTATTATCTTGTTCTTTTTTGAAGGTTATGGCTCTCAATGTGAAGTTGAAGCATTGAATATCAATGGAAAAAGGCTTGTTATACTATCATAAGATCTAGTAAACTAATCTTGAGGCCCCTTATGGATTTGTAAAAAAAGAGATTCCATGTTGTATGTTGTTTGGAGTTATGTATGAAAAATATTCATGTGGTCTTCAACAATTCTTTCAAACTTTTGTACAAAATAATTACTTCTTTGGAGAGGTTAATTGTGTTACATACACTACCAATATTGTAAATCCATCCAACTTGTCATTGTTCATGACACTATATCTAGTTCTGTAATTGTCACCCAAAATTGCAACAGTCATCATGCAAGCTTGACCTTGTATTGAGGTCATATCAATGTCATTCTTAGATGCATGGATACTCATTTTAGAGTTGCTAGCTTGTATGGAGAGTATTGTAACGTGTCTGGACCTTCACACATTTTAGTAGCCCATCGAGAGGGAAATCTAAACAACGCTGCTTGGTACTCTTGAATAATGTCACAAGTTTAGTTAGGTAGTGCCTCCTGAGTCTTCCTTGCAACTGAGTGTATCCGCCAATCCTCTGAGGATTGACCTAAGTTTTTCTGGGTTCTAACCTAGACATAGTAAGGTCAACGTCTTTATTGACTTTTTGAGAAGCTTGCCAGCTCACCAGGACCACCCAACCATTGGGCATATTCGTCAAGGATTTGCACCCACCCGCTTCCCTTGGCGATAAGAACATTTTTAGTTTTTTAATTAGCTAAGAGCACGTTAATGAAGACATATACAAACATCTTCATTGATTAGTACCGTTAGATACACATTCCTTCACATAATATTATGCACCGACACAAAGACAGTATTAGAAAAGTTTTTTTAAAGAAAAAGTAGTTATTATATTGAGAATCCAATAAGTACAAGTTTTTGTTTGTTGTACAATCCCACAATCCCTAAGAATGATGTTTCCTTTTTTCTTCAAGATTCTGCCCTTGTACTTGTAACAGAGGCCTCGAAAATCCATCTTAAGTCATGTAGACCGTCTGAGTAGGACTCAGAGGCTGGGGATTTACAGCCAGATCCCCCCTTGGCACCCAAGTGTTCTCTTATGATCAAAATAATCCACGGAGAGACCACTCATGGAGAGTTCGGTCCACATTCCCATCATGATTATTTAGAACCCCTTGGATAGGGTTGGCAGCTAGTTGTGGGGGTGGCTTGGCACGCCCCTCTAGAAATTTAACCTGATTCATTATACAAGATTCTTATGAGAGCTTTGGTCAAACAATCCTTTCACAAACAGTGCTCCTAAAATTAGAAGCATAAACAACAGTGTGGGTGAGTGCTCAAAACACCTGCTAAGGTGGAGTTCCTTTTTGAATGCTTGGCATTCAACCTTTAGATTTTTCTTGCCTTGATGTCAGCTGCAATGCCCCACTATGCCGGTAGGGAATACCCTTGTTTCATCCCTTATTCTTATGCAATAAGGACGAGAATTTATGCAAATGGACTTACATCCAATTAGCAACACCCATTAGTTTTCGGATGGTAACTTTTTCCTAAGTTCTATAATTCTTAGGTTGGGTTTTCGGCAAGATCTAGATAATCCAATCTAAGATCCACAAGGACCATTTGAGGGTGCTCTACCCTCTTCAGAATCCATTACGAATTGCAATTCCCCTCCAGCTTCCATTAAAAGTTTCTCCCCTTTAGGGTTCCATGGTGGAAATCCTTCACTCAATCCTCTTGCGAGGGTAAGGGGTAACTTAGTTCCTTGTAATTAGCTCTTGTCCAATTGCAAGCATTAGGTACGTTATTTGATTAGTGGAGAGGATCCTTCCTTTGATGTTTGATGCGTAAATTTAAGTGGTATCATGCCTAGAAAGTTTGTTTAGAGAGATTCTTGAATCTAGTACTGGCTATTGACAAGTGTTGATATTTTTTTCTTATGTTGGTTCGACTAAAACTAATTTGACTTTGTAACATTTTTCGATCTATGTTGTGGTTGAATTCTTAGTTTGTTACCCTTGAAAGAATGGCCTAATGAATTTTCCTCTTACAAGCTAGTTTTAGTATAAATTATGATGAAGACCACATCCTATGCGCAATACAATCAAAATTATATCTATCAAGAGAATCAGAATGCAACTTTTAACACTCTTGAGAGCAAATGCTTTCTATGTAATGTGCGATCCTTCATGCTTAATATGGAGATGTAAGCTATCTTTCCTAAACACCTCTTGAGATGCCATTCCTTACAATAATTCAATTCTAGAAAATTTTCAAAGATGCATCTTACAATCAAATGGTATTGGCACATACATCTAAGAGTGTAACTTTACGAGTCAAAGATGAAAACTTTTATCTCTTCCTATGAGTTTTTTAACACATTTATCTACTCTTCGTGTGCAGATTTATGCAAGCTTTGTTAGTTGTGTGATTTTATGAGTGTGAATAACCTACAAATTACAAGTTGCACTTCTGCAGAAATAACTCTAATATCATGTACCAATTTATTCAATTCCATGCAAGAAAACATGATCATTTCAATAAACCATTTCAATGTAAGATCATTCCAATGCAAGGAAGTATGATCTTTTGCAAAACGAATATTTTTCCTTTATCTACTATTTTCTACGTAGTAGGAAAGATTATCAATAGCGCATGGTTATTCAAGGATGTATTATCTACACCCGAACCCGAGTTGTTGTTTGTTGTGCTACATGGATCGGTAACTCCATTGGTGTTTGTGGGATTTCCATCGGCGCGAGGCAATCTTGACTTGGTAGCCATCCTAGGTTACCTTTCTTGCTAAAGATGAAGACTCAAACAACCTCTGATCAAGGGCTCGATCAATGGGTCAAGGTAACTTGAAACCGCTCCTTGCGTGTGTGTCCTTGGAAGATGGCTTGTTGATTATATGCCTCACAAAAATAGTGCGTGGGAACCCCTCTCAAGGGGGGGAAGCTTGGAAACTTTCACAAATTTCTTCTTCTTCTTCTCTCTCTCTTTCTCTCTCTCTCTTCTTGGCTGCGCAGTTGGACAAGGGGGGCAGGGTGTCGCATTTCCTTACGTAGGGGGAGAGGGTCTTTATAGGGAGGAGGAGGAGGAGTGGTATGGGGGGGTGGGGGTGCCGCTCTCCTCACCCTCCACCTGATGGCTTGCATGGCGGCGGCCAGTTTCAGACCGCCCAGGTGGAGGAGTTGAGGGAGGGATAGTGGGGGAGGGGGGGAGGGAGGTGGGACACGTGTGCCCCTCCTCCCTCATCTCCATCATCAACTTCTTCTTGTTTGCTTCCCCTCCCTCCCACCAGTTGGCGGCATCAACAGGGGGGAGAGTAAAAAAATGTGAAATAAAATTAATGAAAATTATATTATGGAGAAGGGGCAGGTTCTTATGGAACACAAAAAAAGGGGGGTTTACAAGTATGAGGATTTTGGATAAATTGCCTAATATTGTATATGGTGTTTAGATTGTAGAAAAAGAGGATTTTTCCCTTTGAATGGTTTCTATATTGTGTTACTATATTGTAAATGGGTTGTTGTCTCCCTTGTAACAAACCATGATGGGAAAGAAGCCTTGTAATGTGGGACTTCAATTGCTTGTAAAGAAAGCGAAGTTAATACAATGTTTTGGGCTTTGATTTTTGTGCATATACTACTTCTTATATAGGTGTGTGGTGATACAAGTTTCTTGTCTCTACCAACTCCTAACAATATGTGCACTTGTGTGTGTGAGTTAGCTTGAGTGCAATGTGCTAGGGTTACATGCACAGAATTATGTATTAGATTACATGTGTGGGGATCATAGTGCATTAGGGTAATGTATTGGTGCATTACTACACTGATTCAATGCACACACATCAGGTTGTGATGATGTGGGTGAGATATGATGGTTAGTATCCTATAGCACAACAAGTGTGCATTAGGATTGTGTGCACGAGGGATATGAAAATGTAGTGTATGTTTGTGTGGGGAAATAATGCACTATGCATGCGTATTATATGTGTGCACTATGCATGTGCAATGTGCACTATTATGTGCATCATATGTGTGGACTATGTGCTATTGTGTGTGCATCATGCACTAAGATGAGTAATGTGAACTAGGGTGAATTAGAGTGCATACGAGTAGTGATCTGCATGCAAGGTATGTGTAGATGAAAGCCCTAAGATAGTTTGAGATGGGGTACACTAGTGCATTTGTGCATTAGGTGTCATGCATATATCTATTACGTAGGATGGATGACCTTATAGATCGGCTTTGTGGTGAGTGATATTTCACTAAAATTGATCTTAGGTCTTGTTACTATCAGATAGCGATAGCTTCAGAGAATGTCCCAAAAACTTTGTTTCAAATGTAGTATGAACATTATCAATTTATGGTCCTACCTTTTGATTTAACCAATGCTCCATTGATTGGTGGCATTTAGGTTGATCCTAAAAAGGTTTGAGTAGTGCTTGATTGGCCATAATATCTTTTTTAGGTTTTACTGACTTTTTTTAGAAATTCATAAAGGACTATGCTTGTATTACTAAACCTTTGGCACATTTTCTTTAGGGTATCTGAAGTAAGAAGAATGACGTTAGGTTTGGACTAGTGACTTCGACCAATATTTTTCAACATGAAAACACCACTATACTGATGTTGCAAATTATTGATCCAAATAAACCTTTTGAGATTCATACAAATGCGAGTGACATCGTGTATTATACATGTGCAATGATATGTTTGTACTAGTGTGTACTGTTGAGATGTCAAGCTCAAAATGAGTTGACACTCACGAGTCATGCATCTAGATGACCATTTTCACATTCATATCAATGATGGGGTTAGTATCTACATTAGCATATCATTTTAGTGATACTTTATGGTTGAACATCAATTAGTCCACCTATGCGAGTTATGGGATATCTATCTAGTCATCTTTCTAATTAGCATGTTCATACTATGGACTGCTTGGATATCATTTATATTGCCATCTCTCTTATTCTTGGTAGACTGTTATAGTGGAGAAGAATAAGAAGAAGAAAGATAAGAGTTTTTAGCTTTCTATCTTATGTGCATTCTTTGTGTATTTTTTGTGTTGCAAGCTCAAGCTTCCTCTCTCCCCCCATCTTTTCATGGAATCAAAGAGACCTTCTGACAAGGAGCTATGAGCCGTAAGCACAAGAGTCTACAAGGAAGACCTACTATGGAGTGCATTTGTAGAGATCTCTCCCGTACGATTTCCTATTAACAAGACATCTTCTTGAGATTGGAGTGCTCGAGGGAGTGTAATAGACCCTTGATCCAAGCTATGTGATCGATTTCATGTTTCGGGTGCGTTTCAACATCTGTTCAAGAGTTAGAGGTTATTCGTCTACAAATTTGGTAATGTACAAAAACTCTACAAACCTCATCATTTTGTAAATAGATTGCATGTGTTGATTGTGGTAGATAGTATAAGTGTTAGTCAGGGTATGCTTATGTATTGAGTTCAGTAGAAGTGATAGTTTACTTGAATTAGTAGATTGTTGGTAAAAGTAGATTTTTGGGTTTTGCTATACATTGACTAAGGAATTTAATTAGATTGTTAGTGAAAAGCTTGACAAGCATAACTTCCATGCTTAGAAATTCAGATTGAACAATTTTCTTATGGATAAAGGTTATTGGAATTACATTGAAGGAGATAATATTGAGGCTCTAGAGTTATAAAAGGAAAATGCCATGCACGAGTAGGCCAAGGCATTTAAGGAATGGAACTAGGGTGCTTGAAAAGTTATGTATTGTCTTTTCATTAGTGTTTCAAAAAATATGATTGGACATATACAATATGTATATATATTAAAGTGCAAATTGATGATGATATAATGGCTACATGCTTGGATGGCTTGGGCAAGGAGTACAAGCAATTCAAAATCTCCGTCAACACAAGAGACATCATTCTTGATTTTGCAAATCAAATATCTATGCTGATATTAAAAGAAAAAAACTTGGATATTGCTACATCTTTATCAAAAAGCAAAAACTGTTAAGAATAGATGCTCTACTCTGACAAAAGTAGAGGTAGAGGTCATGGTCATAGAGGCCATAGTGATGGTCATTATGGGCAGAATTAGAGGTAATCTCGTGGTTCATAGGAGCAATGACATTCAAGCGGCAGAGGCCAGTCTCAAGGTAGGGGAAGCCATAGAGAATATGGCAAATAGAATGTAGTCACATTCAAGTAGTAGAGGCCAGTCCCAAGGTAGGGGAAGCCATAGAGAATATTGCAAGTTATGATAACGAAGGATGATATAATTATGGTTAGAAATATCATATTTCCTATGACTGTCTAGAAAAGAGAAGAGGTGGAAAGAACAAAAATGGGACAACATAACAATTACACATCTAATAGTGATCAGGTTGATAATGAGAAGTTTTTTATGCAGCATATGGTGAATGTAGTAAATGCAAATGCATTAGTAGTAATGACTGATGATGTGTGGTGTACAAGGTGTCTTAAGGGTAATGTGTTTTAGGCTAGGTGCAAGGTGAGTTCACTAGTTGGGTTGATGCAATGGTTGATGCTAGTGAATTATGCATTTGCAATATGCACATGTGTACTATGCATAGGGCTAATGCATTGGGACTAGTATGCAAGGATATAACTAATGCAATAGTGGACTACAATGCAGTGTGTAGTGCACATTGACATCACCAAGGTGGAGATAAACAAGTGCACCAATGTGGACACTTGTGTATTGGTGCACTAGTGCATGTCTGCACTAGTACGTGTGCACTATGCATGAGGATTAGTGTATTGTGCACTAGTGTGGAAGTAGAAATGGTATGCAAGGTAGAGCTAATGTGCTAGTGTACTAGATCGAGGGTATATTGCTAGATGAGTTTACTAGGGTGATGCTAGGCAAGTGCACTTGTGGTGGACTATGAATAGGTGCACAAGTGTACACGTGCACTAGAATGTGTGCAACTATGCATGCACACTATGTGCTAGTGCAATGAGCTAGTGCACTATGGCGAATGGATAGTATTGTGCAATAGTTCTTTATGTGCTATATGTGCAAGGTGGGATACTGCTCTATGTACAGAGCACTAGATGCAGCACTAAGTGCAATACATTAAGGTGGAGCTAGTGCACAATATGAGTGTGCTAAGGTGTTCTATGATGTGCAATATTGTGTACTAGGCATGTGTGCTAAGGTGAACTATGCACTAGTTCACCTTAGCATGTGCACTAATGTGTATTAGGTGTGTGTGCACTAAAGCAAACTAGTGTATTAAGTTGGTGTACAAGTACACTAATACACTAATACACTAGGATGGTGTATGTGCATTGTGCTCTAAGTGTGATGATTCTATGTGTGGTGAACATAGAATGGTTTTGTGGGATTGTGCACATGTGCATTGCAAGGTGTCACCTTCCTTCTTCCTCCTTCTCCTTGACCCCCCTTCTGAACAGGGGTGGATACTGGGTGGGAGAGAGAACAAAAGGAAAACAATAAATGCAAAGTCCAATTCCCTTTACTTGCATGGAGGTGTGTATATGGTTGGTCCTAAGGTAGGTGAGTGCATAGTGCATGTGCACTTTGGTGGGACTACCTTAACAATGGGATGCATGTGCCTAGATGTATAGCTATGTGCACAATCTCAATAAGTTAGATGAAGGTCATTTTTAGAGCTTGTTATACTAATCGAAGTCCAACTCTTGCAAAGTGGAGTTTCCCAAAAAGAGGCTTCTTGAATGGGACTAGGCAATGTTGGTGTCTCATATAGATAGGGAAGCTATCTAGCAAGCTAAAATTTTGGTGGAGTGGACCATGCTAAGCCTTTTGCAATGCAAAATTTAATTTCTTTTACTTAACACTTTTGCAATTAACGAGTATGGGCTTCATCCATACCATTATTTGAGCATGTAATGTCCAATTTTGATCCAAGATGAAAATTTTGATTTTGAACCAATTTTTTTGAAGGCAACCTTGGATTGAGGTGGATCCTCATCCAACTTTTGGAGGTTTCTACCCACAAGGTGTGGATGTACACTTATGCTATCTAATGATGTGCCTACGTTATCATTCTTTTTCTCTCATTTTTAGGTGCATCATGAAAAATTTTGCAACATGGCTTTTCAATAGGAGCATCTTTTAAGAGGGCTTTGATGTGGCCAACAAGCCTTGGTGGAATTAAAATATAAATTTCCTTCAAAGCTACCCTTACACAAAAGTTCTTTCTTGCAAAGCTCCATTCATGGAATCATACCAACTCTTCTTTCTCCTTTTCTTGGCAATTTTCTTCACCTCTTTATGAGGAACAATGATGTCATTTGTTGACCATCCTATGACTTTCAAGTATATTAAAGTAATTGTGTCGCCCAAGCAACCTCAGTTGTACTGGTTAGACTCAATTGACTTGGTGGATTTTGTGAAACTACCATGGGCTATCACATGCACACCTCCACACCAAGCTCATTTGTTAGCAATTGGATGTGGGCATGTCTTTTCAAGGAGTCCCTTCTTCATCCAAAAGTGCATGTACAATGCAATTAAGGAATGAAATGTAATGTTATACCTAGGCACCTATACTTGTTTCTTAATTATACTACTTCTAAGAAAAAGGGTAAAATTTTCCTATAGTATTACACTTCTTCACTAAATTGGGAGGTTGAGGGTAGTAAAATACATTGCAAGTCATTTTTTACTTCATCTAAGTGAATCTTAAGCATCAGAACAAAAAAAAAAACCCTTATGAAGAAGATATTAATTTCTTCATCAAACCTCTATAACTTAGAAAATGAATCAATTTATTTGGGCCATTGTTACTGTCGTCTATCACTTCATTTGTAGTCAATTTTTGGTCTCTTCTTGAAAATATTTTCATCGTCACTCATCAAAAGATAGTTTTGGTGGATATTAGGTTTAGACGAAAAAAGTCCTTAACTATTCCCAAAAAAACTCAAAATTTCGCATGTGCTCTCAAAACTCCTCACTTTTACTTTTCTTTCTTCCTTCATCCCTTTTCATAGGCCATATACCTCTCTTTCCTTTGTTTTCTCTTAGATCATAGCTCTTAGCTTTTCCTTTGTTTCCTTTCTTTCTTAATCATTCAACCATAGTAATGTTTCTAAAGACTTTTCCTTACAACGACATTTTGGATCCAATAATAAATTCATTGATAGTTCATTAAAGAAGATAAAGTCATTAGGGGAAATGGATTCAAAAGGGCATTTTAGATTAGGAGTTGAATCATTGGAAAGGTACATTGCTTGGGTTTATGGTATGAGAGATGATAGTCTTTTTAGAATAGTACAACATGTATATGCAACAAAGAATTTGAAGCTTATCCCCCATGATATGCATCATGTCTCCCCATCTAATTGCAAGTATCTATTTCCATATTCCTCTTCTTTCTTATGTTGCTTTTCATTAAACACTTCCATCTAGTCATCATGTATTTTATCATTACATATGTTTTTCCATCAAATTTAATTAAGGGACAACCCTTGACAAGACTAACTAGAACACATGAAGCTTTACAAGTCAAAATGGGCTAAATCTTGATGGCTAGGAAGTCTTCACAAATCCTCCTCAACTCTAAATTTTCCTTATATGAGTTCAAGTATCTAGTGCATACATCTCTAACTTCTTCATTTCTAGTCATTTGACTCTCTCGAGTGACCCATCCCCAACCAATTGTCAATGTAGCTAATGGCAACAAATATGTTTAATGATATTCATAGCTTTATGAAGTTCTCCAAAGCTTCAAGATCTATGGGCCTTTCCTAATATTTGCCAATTCATGTTTTTGGCATATTTTCAAAGCTACTAATCCACATCAACATCCTTTTGTGTTTGTTTGAAAGGTATAAGTAAAGAGTTCTTCGCTTTGACTTTGGGAGGAAGTTGGGATAGGGAGGATAGCCTGCATTGAGGTGATGTGTACAATACTAATATGATGAATAATTCTTATTTATCTTTATGATTGGCCAGAGATGATATGCTAGTATTTTTAAGGCACATAATAACTCCATAGTGTGTAGCATAAATCCTTTTTAAAAGGTATATTGTATATCTGTTTAGAAGGTCCACTAGGTCATATAATATATCTAGCAAAAACTTTTCATATAGAAGCTTTCAATGTCTACAAACATGTATTAAGTTGTGGCTCAACTTTGATAAGGCAATATGTAAAATAAGATGAATTTCAATTAGTAGAAAATGTGGGATTTTGGACATGGTTTCATTGTTTTCTAAAAGTCCTATAACTCTTTTTTTAAACCTCACAAAACTAGCGACGATTATGGTCTTAAAGTCAATAATTTGATTGTCAATCGAGTTGTGAACTCCCTAGAATGTCATCATCCATGTTGACGATCACCTTGAAGATCCCATAAAGTCAATGAATCGTATGAAGATAGGATATGCCAATTCTTGAATCCTCTCATGCATGACTAAGAGGATCCCGCCACTAACATTTCTCTCCTGGTTGATTACCCTTTCATCATCATTGAGAAGATTAAACATGTCATTTTCATGATGAAGAAGGGTGAATCCCCAAGGCTTGATTTCTTGCTTATTGAGTTTTTCCAAACCAATTGAGAGATTTGTGAGCAAGTCTTTCTAACAATTCTTAAATGAAGGGAGAATCCCAAGTGGAAGCACCAGCAAGTGAAAGTAAGAGAGGCGAGCTATGGAGCAAGAGAGCAAGAGAGCAAGAGAGAGACACACAAGATGTGGGAGCACCAATAGTCACAATGTGTGACTGGACTTCTTCCAAAGGCCACTCATGCCACATAAGGGTGAAAGGCACAAACTTGAATTGTCCTCTTGACATGTGCATAATCACTTGCATTTAAAAGCATTCTTTCAAAGGGAAGAGCTTTTGAAAGTTGCTCCCATCCCTATTAGGTACCTCATAAATCAAGAGCAATAAGTCAAATTGGATGAGAGAATCGACTACATCCTGAGCAATTCCATGCTCAATACAATGAGTATTTAAGGGCATATAATGTAGAACTAGGAGATATACCACCAAATACAACCCTAGTTGATACACAAGCTACTATTAGAGTTGCATATAATGTGATGGAGGGTCTATTATATTTCACAATAAATAGTATGAAGCAAAGCTACGATGATTAGACATTGAGGTGACGAAGCCATGAAAAATATGGAACTTCTAGGAGTTTTTGCACTTTCAAAAGAAAGCATGCTCAAAGCTACAAACTTACTCAAATTGTTCTATCAACAAACTCTATGAGGTTAACAACCTCAAAGGTATAGACAAGATGGCTCAACCTTTTTTGTTGTATTTTGGGGAAAAAGGGAGAACATTGCTCACAAGATTAGATACTTTCAAGAAAGAAAACTTTGATTTAGTAAAAGATCTATTCATAAAGTGATTCTCAGAAGCCAGTTAGTGACTACATAAGCACACTGATAGTCAAGCTTATAAATTTTAGCTAAAAGGAAAATGAGGCTATAAGAGACTATATGACTAGTGTCCAAAGTCTCTATAATAGATCCCCCTTAATCAAAAGACCAAGCCCTAAGGTTGTGACAATACTCTTCATAGATGGGATCAAGGACAAAGATCTTTAAAAGGCTCTATGTAGGAACCTCAATCTAGAGAAGAATGATTTGTATGGAGTATTCAAAGAAGCAACTAGGGTATATGATCTACTTGAAGGAAGAAACAAGGGAAGAACACAAACTATTTGGATCATCACCTTGAGAGAAACAATATTAAGATAAATGACGAGTGAAGACAAGGGAAAATAATCACTTTGCAGTGAAATTGGACTTGACCCATAAGCTACCATGGAGTCTCCACCATCATGAAGCATGACATGGGAATGGGACATGAAATTGGACCTAACCCCCAAGCTACCCTAAAACCAAGTACCATAGAATTGGTGCTCGTTTAGGAGGGGGTAACACAACCATTAGCGATAAGGGCATCTCGAAAGGGTCACCCATAAATATGTTAGCGTATCACATGGGTTCAAAAGAAGGAAATTTTTGAATACGATTTTTCACATTTTTTGCATATAAAAGGGTAATTTGTAGATTGAATAGAAAAGGGGTGTGTTTTACTTTGAAGCCCCAAACATACGTGATATAGAGGGCCTACATATAGTAAACTTGCCAAGAAGGGCATTAAGAAGAGAATCAATGTTTAAGAGATCCTTATCACAACAACAAATTTCAAAAAGTTCTCAATGCAAACTCACAATGTAATGGCTCACTCCCATGCAAAGTATATTATCTCTTTAAGTAGAAAATTAGGTGTCTCAATGTTTGGATATGTGATGAGGATTCAAGCTTGTAATAGTCATAAATAAGAGGGCCAATTCAAGAGCCAAAAAAGGGATATGATTCCCAAATAAAAGAGGGAAGACCCTAAAAATAGTACCCATGTATATAAGTGGAAAAAATACTGAATAGAAGCTCATTCTAGTTTATGCCAACTTATGATCAAGTTTTCTATCTCTACGCACTTGCTTTGTGCTAAGAGAGAGTGAGAGAGGGGGAGAGAAAGTGACTAGAACTATGAGAGTGTGAGGGACAAGAGATGAACTACTTGACAAGTTCCTTGCTTTATTCCCTTCTCTATATCATCTTTCTTATGATGGAGAATCGAGCTTGGAAGGAGGTTGGAATGTTCAAATCAAGAGCTTGTTAATTGAGATGAGGGAAAGAGGATCATGAAATCACCATTAGTATTGCAATCGAGGTGTATTTATCGCAATTTGGAAGCTATTGGTTGCTTTTCTTTATTTTTGAGAATAGCTAATGGTTAGAAGAACAAAGATGAATGATTAGGTGAGAGCCAATCAATCTCAAGTGGTCAAACTCTTGAAAAAATACAAGCTCCACACTTGTCTCATTGTAGCATGGTTTTGGGTCACATTAGCAAAGCATTGGGATGAGTCCTTTGCAAGCATTGCATGGGAAATAATGATTATCTCCTCTTATCTTTTTGACCCTACCCTTAGGGTCAAGGCCTCCACAAAAATGCTCGAAGACATGGAGGAGCAACTCAAAGCAATTCCTCAAGATATTAGAGTAGCCCAAGTCTGAGAAAAGGGCTACAAAGATCCCAAGAGGTCAACTAGAGCTTTCAAGAAAGGGAATATGACCTTTATAAGGGTCCATAGCCTAAAAAGAGTTCACTATCCCACTTAGGAAATTCAAGAAGGTCAACCACAAATATTGTGGACTATACAATATCATTAAGTGCCTTGAGAAACATGCTTACAAGCTAGCCCTTCCTCCTCATGTAAAGTCCATAATATATTTCATATAAGCTTCACTAAAATTATGAATCGCTAACCCTAATGACATCCTGATGAGGGTCAAATTGTAATTCCAATAGTAGAACTTAGGAAGAAGCCCCTTAGACACTACACTATACGGGAATATCTAGTGTAGTGATTTTAAAAAAAAGAAGAAGTAGATGCAATATAGATTGAAGAATCAATCTTTTCCTCAAGAGACTACCCTAACATTATCTCAAGGTGAGGATATCTTAATTTCTCTAAGGGGGGAAGAGAATGTAATATACTTGTTTTATTTGTTTTTCTCTTATACTACTTTGCCTAGTACAAGATACACAGATTTAGGACATAATCAAATTAAGCATACATATGAACACCTACCACATAGCATGAACAAATTCTTAATAAGATAAAGGTATTTTATTAGGCATGTGAACCATCTTTTAGGTATATTCACAAGGCAACAGCCCCGTGTGACCCCTCGCTAATCCCATTCATGTGAATCATTACAAAAATCTCTCCATGCATAAGAAGATAAGCATGCATGAAACCCCTCCTTAGACATGATTTAAATAATCCCAAAATTGCATGTGACCCCTGCCGCCCACTAATCTCTTCATGTAAGGGATAACATGAATCACCTTGCACGTGTGAACAAGGATTAAAAGTGCATGAACCTCTTCTTGCCATAACACACATAAATATTTCCTTATCACACTTGAATACACTCTCAAGAAACACACACACACACACACACACACACACACACACACGAAAATAAATAATAATAATAATAATAATGGGTTAGTGATGAAGTAGGCTAGCAAACTAAGGTTATCTAGTTAGTAGCAATGATTATTAAGTTAATATGATGAATTAGTAAGGTTATCCTAGCACCTTAAGTTAAGGTAAAAATAATTAATTGAATAATCTAAAAATAATGATAACAACTTAGTTAAGTTAGTCAGGATTTTCCATCAAATGAGGGGTTTCCACCTCCACCTTAGCCCTCCCTCCATCCATTATCAATGGAGAGTGTCCTACTACACATCAGACATGTCAAACCTCGAGACCCTACCCAACCCCCACCACACCATGCCACCTCTCCACCTCCATGCATCTCGGTGGTAGTGGTAGTGGTAGTGGTAGTGGTAGTGGTAGTGGTAGTGGTAGTGGTAGTGGTAGTGGTAGTGGTAGTGGTAGTGGTAGTGGTAGTGGTAGTGGTAGTGGTAGTGGTAGTGGTAGTGGTAGTGGTAGAGAGAGAGAGAGAGAGAGAGAGAGAGAGAGAGAGAGAGAGAGAGAGAGAGAGAGAGAGCAAAAAATCCAAAGGAGAAGGACTATGAAGGAGTGAAGGCCATACTAACTTGTTCGTGGTTTATCATCCTAAATGCTAACTTCTTGTCTTCTTTCCCTTCACTATCATGGCACCTTGCAAGTGCATTGACATTGTGGGACCTTCAATCATAGCCAACAATGTATCAGACCATATGAAAAATGTCCAGGTTACCCATTGATGTGGTTGTAAAATTATCTTGAATTTCCATAAAGGAAGATAATAATAAATAAACTTGGCCAGAGATGTACATCACTTAGAAGTTTTTATAAATAAAAATTGAAGAAGGTAAAGGATTAAGGAAGAACTGACAAGGGTAAGGGATTAAAATTTTAGATAATATAATTACTAGAATAATTATATATAATATGATACTACATATAAAAATTAAGAAATAAAATTTTAAAGTAGTGTACAAGGTTATAATATATTGAATAAAAACAAAAGATACAAAGGAGAAGGACTACTAAGGAGTGAAGGTCATATTGACTTGTTCATGGCTCATCATCCAAAATGCTAAGTTTTTTTCTTGTTTCACTTCACTACCAAGGCACCCCACAAGCACATTGACATTACTAGCAACATATTAGACCATATGAACATTGTCCAGATTACCCATAGATTTGGCTATAACATTATCTAGACTTTCCATAAGCAAAGATAATAGTAAATAAACATGATGAGACTTATGAAGACTACTTAGAAATTTTCATAAATAAAAATGAGGAGTGTGGGAGCTCTCACTCAACCGCCAGGACCCACGGACTGCTTATTGCTTCAAGCATTTCAAGCCAAGTGCAATGGCTATCTCTCACATAGTTGTGCACACTCTTAGACCTACAAGTGTAGTGAGCTTAGCTCCATGCTCAATCGAGTTGCCTCCTTCCTCAAGCACTTCGGTAGCTCCACGATCCAAGTTGCAAGGCCAATAAGCTTGATCCTCAATCTCCAAGCTCACTTGCTGCACGCGAGATAAGTGAAGAGAAGAAGAACAAGGGAGGAGAAGATGGAGAGCTTCTCAACCACGGTCCCTCACCTGCACATACACTCTCTCACTCTCCCTCTCTCAAGCACAAGCACAAACAAGAATAAGAAGAAGAAGAGAAGAAGAGAGCTAGTTTTGGCCACACATAAGAATGAGCTTCTTCATTCACTTTTTGCCCTTTTTTATACAAGCCCTGATCCCCTTTGGGCACCCATCTCCTTCTTTACATGATCAACCATGTTAGCCTAGGTCCTCTTTTCCTATTCCCTTCGTATTTACATTGTGGGTTCACCCATGACCATCTACATTTACAAATTGCATAGGAGGGAGCTTGGTGCACTCTTACAAAAATTTAGGGTGTGCCTTTACATTTAAAATGTGCCTTCCCACTTTTGCATTTTCCGTGAACTTTTAAGATTGCCTTTGCAGTTTTGGCATTTTTCCTTCTATTTCTTCAGTCATCATAGGCCGCCTTTTTCTACTTTACCGTGCATCTTTTTAATTTTCTTTGCATTGGGTTTAAACATTATGCCCCTCCTAGCCGAGTGCCAGTCCCATGGCACTTTTGTTGGCACTTGTTGAGGAGGGCTCGGGTGGTCGAAGGGTTGCCATGTGGGTCAATGATGAGGCTTTGTGGAGAGAGGATGTAGAGAAGAAGCATCACGAAATGGATGTGAGGTTATGGAGGTCGAGAGTACATTGAGTGGGTGACTGAAACTAGCTCTAATTATGAAGATAATTGTTATTATTAATGAGGTATTATATGCCAGTTCATGGAAGAAAGACTTGAGAAACCCTCCCAAGACTAGCTTATCAAGACTATGTTTGTAGTATAGAACAACAAAAAGAACTAGCGTGGTGGATAGTCACTTGGTAGTTAAGTGCACTTGGGTGATGATATTGTTGAGATGGGTGACCTCCTGGGAAGATTTTCCTACAAGCTAGTGGGAGCTTCTCACACACAGCCAACGGCGCTAACAAAGCCTTTGTAGCCCGTTGCCAAGTATGACAAGGCCAAGATGCTAAGGTCTATGCCTTGGTTGTCGCCTTGGTAGTAAGCCTTAGAGTGACGGTTGCCCAACAATGCACCATGCGGTGCTCACCCATATATTCGTAATTTTTTATCAAAATTGAGCTCCTTCTCTGACATCATCAAAAAAATGCTAAAAGAAAGCGTTCTCTCTTTTATCAGCGATGATGTAATAAAAAACGCTAAAAAGTAGGCATCCTCCCTTTACCCCCCCCCCCCCCCCCATTACTATATAAATAGGGGTAGAGCATCACGTCATAAACACACAATGATCCATTCAAAAGTCTCTCTATTGTTATTGACGTGATGAAGCTCTGCTAAAACTAGCCAAACCTCTCTCTCTCTCTCTCTCTCTCTCTCTCTCTCTCTCTCTCTCTCTCTCTCTCTCTCTCTCTCTCTCTCTCTCTCTCTCTCTCTCTCTCTCTCTCTCTCTCTCTCTCTCTCTCTCTCTCTCTCTCCACACCTACGCGGGAGCACTGCTTGAATCCATCAGCTTCTTCCATGGCTCCTAAGAGATATCAAGATGTTGAGTGAGGTCATGCTCAGAGGGCTCCCCAACATGTGGAAGTGGTTGCCGCTGCTGCTAAGGGAACTCAAAATGATGCTGAAGCACAAGTGGAAGTTAACCTCGAACCCAAGCCAAAGAACCAGCCATCCCACAACAAATCGAGGTTGTGGCTATAACCCATATTCACGATGGATGGTCAAATGGAGATAATCAGGTTAGTACATAAGAAAAGGATCACGATTAGTTAGAACTTACTTAGACTTGTAAAAGCATGTTAGTATTTTCAAATGCTTTTTAGGAAGGAACACGGAAATTGATAAAGGGGTTAGATTCTATGCATCGCATTGACAACTGTGTTAAAATGTCTTATGGTTATTATGATTGCTTTTGGATTTGCGAATGATGAGTTATGGCTCTTATGATTCCAGACTTGCACAACAGGACGAGTTGTGGATTGTGTGGTTTGGGACATTGGGTTCCCTAACCCAATGCTCCCTTACACTTTGCGGAGTGTGAAAAAACTCACCTATGGGTGGGGGTCCTACGCTCGCGAGGGAGGTAGGTGTTTTTGGTTTTTGATCATTCAAGCACCTGAGAGGGAAAAGGGCCGAGTGAAAGTGCCCCTGTTATGTAGGACATCTTTGGAGGCTCAGGGAAGCTCGAAGGGGCTTTGAGCCAGTAAATTCCCTGTTGACTACAAATGGAGTGTGACCGCATACAGCCCAATCCTGAGAGATTGGAAGGTCCTATCCTAGGCTGAACGGTGTCTGTCTGCGGAAAGACGATTTTGTATCACTTTGTGGAGTGATGGTGAAATAAACTATCTGATTTTCGAATTGTTTGTTATGTTCTAAAGATCGAGTTTAACGAACCTAGTTTAACGGAGTAATAAAAGAAAGCTGATTTTATATGTCCAAACAATGTGGTAGTATGCTTTGATAATTGGAAATCTAAGCAAACCCATCGAGGAAAGTAGGAGGCTTCAATCCTGACGATTGGACGCCTATTGCTAGGTGGACTCGATCCAACTCTAGATAGAGTTGATTAAATTGTGACCCTCCCAATAATGGTAAAATTAGTTACCAAATTTAATACTGTTTTAGGGGGTCAGAGTTGAGATTTTACCTTATAGGTAGGGGGATCGAGTAACACTCTCCCACTGTCTCTCACTCTCTTTGAACCAAGTGTGGTGTTAACCTCACTCGTGCCTTTGATTGATTACAAATTGGTCTTTCTTAGGTAGGCGTTAGATTGCTGTTAGGGGTGACTTGTCCACGCTTCCCTTGTGAAGTAGAACTGAGATTCCCATGCTCAACTAAGTCCAATGTTTCCCATGGGGAGATAGGATGGTGATGTGCATGGATATGAATTTCAGTCGACTACTTGAGGACTCCTCTAGGTTTGTTGAAGGAGGCACCTCACAATTACCTACCACTTTAGATTCAACATATAAAAATAGCTTCTTTGAATTATCTCCTGTTACATATTTTTAATTCATGACACAAAAATAGAGTAAAGAAAATCCTTCTTAATAGTTCCTCTAAGAAAAATGACTTTTTACAATTTTTTTGTTCAAATGTATTATTCTCTCCAAATTATGTTCCCCAACTAGTATTGGAACTTCCAAGACATAGTCTGGAAATCCAAGGGTAGTTGGCAATTCGTAAGAGCTGTAGAGGCGAGCTCACGCTCAACCGCCAAGACCCATGGACCGCTTATTATTTAAGCATTTCAAGCGAATACCTATGGCTATTTCTCACCTGGCCGATGCACCTTCAATCCTACCGGGGTGTAGTGAGCTTACCTTGATGCCCAAACGAGTTGCCTTCTCCCTCAAGCACACTGGTAGCTCCACATTTTGAGATAAGAGCTCAAGCATCCTCAAGCCTCCACCTCCAAGCTCCATCTTTCATAGCCATGCATGAGACAAGAGAAGAGAAGAGAAGAGAAGAGAAGAAGAGAGGAGATGATGGAGAGCTTCTCGTCCAAGATCCCTCACCCTCACATACTCACTCCCTCACACTCTCACACACTCTCTCTCAAGGACACACAAGCAAGTAAGAAGATAAGAGAAGAAGAGAAGAAAATGAGTCCACTTTTCCACACACCAAAGAATGAGCTCCTCATTCACTTTTTGACTTTATATACAAAACCCTAAATCCCTTTTGGGTGGTCATCCCCTTATCCCCCTTTTTACATGACTGGCCCTCTTTTCCATTGTCCTCCTATCTTCCTAGCTTCCTTTCTACTGCACATCTACCTTTACAATTTGCACAGGAGGGATCCTGGTGCTCTTTTACAAAAAGTTTTAGGGGAGCCTCACATTTAAAAATGTGCTTTTGCATTTGCCTTAGCTTTTGAGGCCACCCTTGCACTTTCGACCGTTTCCCTTCCTGCTTCTTCCATTGTGTTTGATTTCCTTCTGGGCTTCCTCTTTTAGGTCCCAACTTACACTTTTCCCCTTTTTCTGCTTTTTCTTACACTACGGTTAACATTATCCCCCTCCTAGCCTTGTGCCAAACCTATGGCACTGATGGGTAGTAATTGGAAGGTGGGATGGATATAGCCATATGGCCTTTTTGAGTTTGTATACAAGCCCTTGCAGGGGATGGTGTTGGATGGATCAACCCTTGAAATTGAAGATATAGTTGGGGCAGGTCCCTCCCTGATGTTGACCTTGAGTGGATCTATCCCTTGAAATTGAAGATCATGTCGGATGGATCCTTCTTGGAGAATAGCAGATGGACGGATCCATTTTTGAAATTGACAATGGTATTGGACATATGCGTCCTCACACCCTTGGAGGTTGCTATGACGTGAGCTTAACATGGATTTTCCTTATTCCCTTCAAGTTGCCTTATCCCTTCACCTATGTCCGTACAAACTTTACTACTTGAACAGGAGGAAACCCGGCCTTCGTATATAAAATGAATTACATTGTGCCTTGTGCTTTCCTTGTGAGAGCCTTTGAAGGCTCTCCCTCATCCTTGAGAAAGCCTTCCTTAGAATATTTGGTGCTTTCCTGCGTCCTTGCGAGAGCATCTTTCATCCTTGACATAACCTCCCTCATCCTTGAGAGGACCTCTCCAAAATATTTGGAGCTCCCCACATTTTTTCTAAGGTTGCCATCTCTTGCACTTTTCCTGCCTGAGCAGAATGAGCTTCTTCATTCACTTTTTGACTTGGTCTTCCATGGTCTTTCTTTGCTTTGTTTCGATTGCATGGTGACAAGTCATGCGATAGCGGTCATGGAAGTTGATGATGGCAGGGTTTCATGGGGATCAGTCTTGGGAGCCGAGAGTGAATTGAGTGGAAGCAAGAGAGCTTGCATCATTTATGACTTTGAATTCTTTGCTTAGGTCGGGTAGCCTTAAGATAGGGGCGGTTACCAAACTTTGCTTAAGCTTCTCAAAGCTAAATTGTTTGGCAGATGTCCATGTAATGGAGACCTACTTTTTGAGAAGGTCGGTGAGAGGCGCGACGATTGAGACATTGTCTTTAATGAAGACTCTATACCAACCCAATAGCCCTAGAAAGCTTCACACTTCCTTGACCATTGTTGGGGGTGGCCAATCATGTACATCTTGGACCTTGGCAGGATCCACTAAAATGCCATCTGCCGATACTAAGAATTCTAGATATTCAATCCGCTTCTTGAAGAAGGCACATTTCTTCTTTTTAGCATACAGTTTGTGGGCCCTCATTGTTTCAACGACTATTCGTAGTTGTGGCCCATGGTCTTCTTCATTTTTAGAATATGTTAAGATATCATCAAAGAAGATGAGGACAAAATCGTCAAGGTAGGGTCGAAAAATGTCTTGCATCAACATGTTGAAGGTGGTAGAAGCAATTCTTAACCCGAATGACATCACAATAAACTCATAATGACCGTACCTTGTGTTAAAAGCAGTTTTAGGGATATCTTCCTCCCTAATTTTTATTTGATAATATCTTGATGATCTTTGAAAAGACCTTTACTCCTTGGAGTCGGTCAAAGCAACTCATATATCCTGGGAATTGGATATTTGTTTTTCAAAGTCACCTGGTTTAATCCATGATATAAAAGGCAGAGTGTTCCGTCTTTCATTTTCTGCAGGCTCCCCATGGTGAATTACTTGGCCGGATGTATCCCTAGTCTAATAGCTGCTTGAGTTGTTATTTTAGCTTAATGGCTTTAGGAATTGACATTTGGAACGTTTGTTTGGCGAGACGGGGGCAGTGCCTACAGTGAGTTGAATTTCATAATCTACTTCCCTTGCTCGTGGGAGCTCTGACAGGTCTTCTGGAAAAACATTCGTATATTCTTTTAGCCAAGATGGTTGATCCTTGGCTTCACTATCCTTCTCGGCTTGTTGAGTTTAATTAGATAGATGGGTAATCCTTTCTTTAGCCCGTTTATTATTCGAGAAGCTTTAGCCAGTTGAACCTTAGGGTTCCTTGCTTCTCCTTGAGTGGTTACTTGCTCTCTCTTTGCATTTTGAAATGTGATTTAACCCTTTCCGCAATGGATATGGGCATTATTTGGAATTAACCAATCCATTCCTAGCAGACATTCATAAGCCTCGAGGTTCATAATTTGGAAGTTCATTCTAGAAGAATTGCCACCCAAGCTAAATTCAACCTTGCTAGTTTATTGTGTTGATAAAACTTCTTTGCCGTTTGCTAAATTCACAAGCAATTTGGGTACAATAGTAGTGTTTATGCCTAGCCTTTTTGCACATTTTGGTGATACAAAAGAGTGGGTACTTCCATAGTTGATTAAATTTTGAAAGGGTTTAACTTGATAATTTGCAGGTGTTTGAATTACTGAGAATTGGTGATTTGGACCCTTCTTATTAAGAGTGGAGTGTACTCTGGCTCTTTTGATATCAAATTCCATTGTGGGATCTTTATCATTACTGACCTTCTTTAGGTTTATTCTGGCAACCTTTCCCCTGGCATCTTGGATTTGCCCACGAAACCTTGGCCAAGCTTCAAAAACTGCCTCTTAAAATGTCATGGTTCCTTGCTATAGAAGCACCTTGGAGTCTCATTGCTCCTTCCTATGGCTATAAAGCTTCACATTGCATTTGATTTGGCCATTTTCATCTTGTTTGGTTGGTACTGCCCTTGGATTCTTTTTGCATAACCTTGGATGTTGCCCTTATTCTGACTATTTCTGTTTCAAATTTTTGCATTTCTTGGTCTTTGTTCAATCTCTTGAAATATTGGAGCTGCTCAAATCAATGCATCCTATAAATCCGATGGTCTCATTGATTCAAGATGCATATTTAGTCAAGGGCGGATTTAGACCATTGCAAAATTTTAATACTTGTTGTGAAACATCCATCGTAGGTGCATATTTTAAATGTGTTACGAATTTGGAGTAGTAGTCTTCTAGGCTTAGGTTTAACTGCTTTAGATTGAAGAACTTGTTCATTTTTTGCGCTTGATATGTGGGCGCAAGATATCTCCCACGCACATCACCCTTAATCTTGTCCCAAGTGATAGCGCTTTTGGACGTTCTTTGGTCCTTGCACCATTGTTTCCACCAAAGATGGGCATCTCCTGTGAGTTTTAGTTTGGCGATCATGGCTTGATTTGATAGTGCAATCCTTGCAGTAGTGAAATAGTCTTCCATAGATTCTATCTATGTTTCTGCTTCAGTTGGAATGTCCCTCTCTTTACCATCAAACTCTGGTGGCTTATACTGCTTGAGAAGAAATTTCTTCTCGAGCTTCTGTAGTATTGAGATTCGAGGTGACGTTCTAGGGAATTATGCAATTTTGTGATCAATTTTCTTCCCCAATCCTATTCAAAAAAAGGTGTTTACTTGCTTAATCTACCTCATTAATTTAGGAAGGGAATTATGCACTACTTGTTCTTCTAATAATGATTAGGGTTTAAACTTCAAAATAGAGTTTTAATTTTAATCAGAAAAAAAAACTCATCAAACAAATAATATCTATCCACTATTGCTAATTTATCAAGGAGACAAATGGATGGAAAAAAATAATTCTTTACATCAATAGGAAGGGAATACATTATTTGAGTGGTTCGGGCACTCATATTATTCTTGGGAAAGGTTCTTCTACCATAATCTAGGCATGGCATTGTGATACATCCATCACATAGTAATTAGGATTCTGAGAATAGATATCCAAAAATCTATATTTCAAGGGAAGATCAGGTAATCCATCTTTCTTGTAGTTGCAGTAACTGGAGCATCCTACAACTATGACTCGATCAACCAGTAATGCCCTTGTAACCTCCTCACAGATGTACCGGTTTAATTTGACTTATTGCCCTCTAACGATCATGTTTGTGTTTACTCTAGCCTCATAGAAGAGACAAATCTTGGCAACCTTAAGGGCTTCCATCCACCTTAACCTCTTTAAATTATTATGGAGGTAAGCAACACAGTTTGCATCAATGTAACAATACCCTCCACTTAACATCCATCGCCTTTCATAATACAGGGCTGAAGAATTTGTATATTTGATCTAATATTCACATCATCTGGTTTCTCCAGCTAAATTAGAGGAGCGCATTGCTGACAAAATAACTTGGAAAATCAAGAATCGTTCCCAAGGTTCATCTTTTTGGGGCAGAAATCAAGAACATATATTAATAAGAGAAGATTTTCACTATTTAAGAAAAAGATATTTTATGATGTAAATATAACAAGTTTTATTTACTTGTGTCATGTCCTATATCAATGTGTGCTTTGATACCAACTGTAGTGTGCCCACTCGAGCTTACCTTGGTGGTGGTATATTCTTAGTAGCTCATCAAGAGATATCCTAGGAAGCACCATTTGGGATTTTGATGAAAACCCTTGGAGTTTACTAACTAGGCTCACTTGAGTCTACCCCACAGTGGAAGTTTTGACTATTCCCATGAGGATCAACTTGAGTATTTCTAGTCAAATATATTACTGATGGTTGATTAGTATTGGTTCAAGATTCCATCCCCTATAGGAATTGCTGATTGAAATGGGGACTTACATTGTACTGGGTTCAAAGAGAATGGGAGAAGTATGACACTTTAGTTCCTTCTGCTCGGGTTCTAAGTGATGCAAGCCAGGCTCTATGATCTCTAATGGTTCATCAAAAATGCGTTTTTTATTTCTTTTTAGAAAAGCTCTCGGCTTACCGAGACCACCCAACCATAGGTCTGGATCCGCTGGGGTCCATCCTCTTGCTTTCCTCAAGAGAGTGTTTTTAATTTTCTAATTACCTAATCACTTTAGGTTCAACATATAAAAATAGCTTCTTTGAATTACTCTTGATGCAAATTCGTTACACGCCTTTAGTTCACGATACAAAAACTGAGTAAGAAATTCCTTCTTAATAGTTCCTCTCAGAAAAATAACTTTTTATAATGTTTTTTGTTCGAAGATATTATTCTCTCCAAGTTCCTTCCACAACTAGTATTGGAACTTTCAGGACATAGTCTGGAAATTGAAGGGTAGTTGACAGTTTGTAAGAGCCTAAGGAGTTTATGACTAGAACCCTTGGTATCCTCACCTCCTCCTACGGACTAGAGTTTCCTACGACAAGACCTTTTACGTCATGATTGGTCTATACTCACTAACACAAAACAAAAGGAAAAACCTCTTGGAGTAGGTTTTATTCACGTTAGTCTTGGTGTGGTCTAGCACCATTAAGAACATTGCCTCAGTTGGCATTTTGTGCTCACGGGAATACTGCCTCAGTCGGCGATTTGTACTCAATCACCCATCTTTCAGCCTTGTGATTTTAGGAAATATCAGTACCTAACTTACAATCACAAACATCTTATTTTGAATGCATTACTTTTAACAAATTTATTTACAAGACAAATCTTTTCTTTCCAAAAATAATAACACCAAGGCAAAATTAGTGTAAGTGGTAAAATTAGAGTAAGTGCCAATACATTCCAATAGTCTTCCTCGATTTTCCCTTCCTCACGATCTAGTTGGACTGAATCTAAACAATAATTTTATTCTTGAGAATAACCCCTTTGGAGTTTCGTGAGTCCTTGCCTGCAATAAAATATAATCTTGGTTAGTTTAATTACAAACAATATTCTTTGGCAATTTCATCTCAAGGTGTCATATGTACTGAGGATTAGCATCCGTGATTACCCATCAAAGGTTTTGTTCGATCACACACGACAAAAATATTAAATCTTTTAGGGACACGGCACCTTTCTTGTACTTGCTTAGGTTCAACTTGTACAAACCCAAGTTACCCCTTGGAATTTGTGGTTAAGAATTCCTTTAAAAAGGTTATATGTAGGAATTAAATAAAACTTATTATACGAATGCATCTTTTGTTTCCATTCATGGGATGGTAGCTTGCTCGCAGTCTTAATTATAAAATATAGTACATGGAGATCCATGACGAGTGCTTGGTTGATGGTATTTGTAGCTTTGTTTTTGTAAACCCAATACTCGTCATTCTATTTGTAGTGATTGTGTCCGCAACGTTACTGGCAGCTCTCCTACCTCCGCGACCTTCGTAACTTTCTTCTTTTTGGGGCTATGGTCTTTAATCACAAGATTGAAAATGGGATTTTTGGCAAAGGAGCTTGGGGGTAATTCGATTGATGGAATTTTGATTAATGGGGGAAGGCGATCACCAAGAATCTAGAAAAATCGAGAAGAGTCTTGATTCCATAGAGAAATAGGATAAAAGGGATGGAGAATTTGATTCCAAGAGTTCACGGAATATCCTTCTTGTCTTCATGACCCCTATTTATTTATCATCAATGTTGCGTAAAATATATTTTGGCTATAATAAAGTTAATTATTTAGACTTGTCCCTAAATGATATTGGACCAAGAGAAATTTTTGAGGGTTCATCTTCTTGTGCTTCTCTTGCTCCACTTTCTCTTGCTTTATACTCTTGAGAAGGGCCTCTCCTCTCTTGCTCGGACTACCCTCAACAGCTCCCCATGCCTCGTATTTATAGCTAATTTGAAGAAGAAGGGTTGTGGCCAAGAAGAAGAGCTCTTTATGGAGGGTATTAAAGTAAGATAAAGAGCATGATCATAAAGATGATTTTGCACTTTTCTAGCAGTGTGAATAAGACTATCCCCCAAACAAGTTGAGTTTAGCCTTAGTAGGCTACAATTGGGGTTGACCAATGAGGGTCCAATGATCATGTGTAAGGATATTAAAGTCAGCTCTCTCATCAATAAGTGCGTCAAAGGCATGTGTCTTCTGGGTAGTCATTGATATGCATAGGCGGGTAGGTGCTACTACTTCCTCATCCTCTATCTCGGTGATGGTGGTTACTCTTATGTTCATAGAGGGTTCTAGCATTAGAGACTCACACTAGTAGATCCGTTGGAGGATAGTACTTCTTGAGGTGACTACCATTGAAGAAGCCTATGCCCTCTCCCTCTAGGATTTCAAGCTCTATGTTGCCAATTTGACTAATGTTTCAAACTTTGAAAGACCCCAATCCTCCAAACTTCATCTTTTGCTTATGTCCCTTTACAAAGTACAGTACCACTAGGTCGCCTTACTCAAAGTCACATTGTTTGACATGTTTGTTAAACTAGCTCTTGCATCGTGCCTTTTCGCAGGTTAGTGCATGGGTAGCTAGGAGTCTGAAGGCATTCTAGCTATACCAGGCATTCCATCCTCCAGGCCTCTTTTCCATCCCATCTCTCTTGCACTACCACTCTCAAGCTTGGAATGAAAAACTCCACTAGCAGGATTGGTTCGGTCCCATAAGCTTGAATGGTGTTTGCCCTATAGCCATCTTGTTGGCTACCCTGTAGGCCTGTAGCACTTCCATGAATTTATTGCCCCAGTCATTGCACGAGGTAGAGACTACCTTAGTCAGGATGTTCACTAGGATCTTGTTTATGGATTCCACCCGATCATTAGCTTGAGGGTAGTATGGTGATGATTTTCTATGGATGATCAAGAATGTGGATAGTAAATGGAAAATCACTTCATTAATGAAGTGCATGTCTTGATCACTAACTAGCTTGATGGGTAGCCAAACTGCGAGATCGCCTACTCCCAAAGGAACTTAGCCATGGTGGTCCTAGCATCATTCTTCCTGATAGCTCAAGCTTTGGCCCATTTCGTGAGATAATTCATTGCTATAATGATGTATTTTGCCTGTGAGTATTGCATTGTGGGGATGACTGGCTCAATAAAGTCTATTCTCCACTTTTCAAAAGGCTGTCATGCTATAACTGGGGTCGACTCCATCTTATCCTTAAGGATGGGTCCTTTGATATTCGTCGCAATGCTTCACAAACTTAGCAACATCATAGAATAAGGTGGGCAACCACAGCTGAGATTGCAGCACCTTGCATGCTATAATGTCTTTTCTGAAGTGTCCTCTAGTAATTCCACCATGTGCTTTAGCAAGCACATCATGCATTTCGTTCTCACACATGCATCTTCGCAATAACCCATCCTATCCTAGTTTATAGAGCTAGCCAACAATTAACTAATTGGGATGAATCTTAAGGATAAGATGCTTTAGCCTAGCCTTCTCTATATGTCTCTTAGGCAATCCATGCTCTAGGACTTGGACTATGTTATCTGCCCAATATGATATTAGATCGGCATTGAATAGGTCTCTCTCACTAGACATGCTAAATAGGTGCGCATCAGGGAAGTTGTGTTCTCATGTGGGTATGCGGACATATGGTCTACCGCCATGTAACTCTACTTACCCTTGCATACAACCACCAAGAAGTCAAATTCTAGAAGTAGAAGTAACCATCTAGCTATATGTCCCATAGCGCAAGGCTTGCTTACTAGATAAAGCAAGGCTTGATGGTCAACAAAGAAGGTAAAGGGGGTAGCCAAAAGAATATGAAAAAACTTCTTTACAGTGAATACCATATCTAGGCCTTCCCTCTCCATTGGGGAGTAATTCATCTCCATATCTGTGAATTGTCTACAATGCAACCACACAGATACCTAGCTTGACCCTAAACTTAGTGCAGTCACACAAATAGTTATCTCTCTTTGTCACTGACCTGTCCGATCATGATGTAGCCATGCAGATACCTAGCTTGACCCTAAACTTAGTGCCTAAGTCCTTACACATGAATTCTTTCTAGGAAGACATGGAAATGCACACAATCCTACCTGTCATAGCATTAGGGGGGATGCCACAAGAAAGGATTTCGTGGATATAGAGTAGGAGTCAATATACTCAGCCATGCAGTCCTGCAAGCTTGGGGTAACCCACCAATGGAGACTGTAAGGTTTAATGTCATGTTGGCCAATGGAATGAAAGTTGGGCCATTTGGGGTATTGAAACACTAGTCCTTGAAGATAGCAGGAGTCCAGTTCAGTGAACTCCATAGTCATGAAGGGAGTGGACTACAACATCTTATTAGGCCAATCCTAGATGTGAAACACACAAGTGATAGAAGATTAGGGCAATGGTCTCATATTCTTGGGCAACAAAATCGGAGGCTATAAGAGTTGAGATGGACACCTAGAAGACCATGCCAGTCAACCTAGATGCCATCTCCGCTATCTTGAAAGGAGACTCACAGGTTCGGAATTCTTACGTGCCAGTAACAAAGTATATCCCTTGCCCTAAAGAATGAGCGAGATTGGATGCACGTGCTAGCCACCATTGACATGCCATTCCTCTCAGATGACGAAGAGGATTATAAGTAGGCTGCACAGACAGCTAGTGAATCCCATAAAGCCACAATATCTCAGCTGTCAAAGGGTAAGTCTCCACCATCAATACCACTTTGGATGATGGTTGGGAGTTCTAGCAAACAACCAACACTAGTCCCTTTCCACATTTCATCTAACAAACTCAAGCTCTAGGGGATCCTTGAATACTTGACAAGAGAGCTACCAGGTAACCCAGCTGCCAATCTCAAACTCCTCAAGGATCTCATGGATGAGTCAAAGTGGAAGTGGACCAAAGTGCACCACTTGAAGCTAATGTACAATTTGGCACTGATCACGGATGAGAAGAGGGATGAGAACAAAAACTAGGAGATGATGAGCACTTCGAAGGTAATGATTCGGATGACAAGTATAGATATTAATGCTCTCCAAATGAGGAAAGTGAGGAAGAGGCCAAGACAATAGAGTATGACATGGACAGCTGAGTGATTGAACAGATATGAGTGGACTTCAAGCCATGGAAAGCCAATGCCCTTAGGATTGAAAGAGGAGTCTTCAAAATGGAATGCAATTATACTTGGTTGGACCACCTAGGAGTGATAGACTACGAGCAAGATGGATTATTTCAACCAAGTACTGCATCATTCCTTAGTATAGAATTGGCCTTAGAGTTGCAACCACCAAGGGGGAAACTTCTTCTTCTAGTGAAGGTTGTGAGTTTGACTCTGAGTCGGAAGTGAGCTCTGATAGCAACCCAAAAATACCCCGACCACCTAGGACCAAATGCACCAAAGGGGACCTGTCATTCCACCTAAGGCATAGGCGGTTGAAGGAGGAAAAGAGAAAGTAGTCAAAGGGATCGAAAGCTGAAGAACAATAGAAGCCCCAAGACCTACCTAAGCACTTAACAAAGTACAAAAAGGGTCTGCTAAGAGGCAAGGACAAGAAAATGAACCAATAGAAGGGCATGCTAAAGTTAAGGAAGCCAACTTGGCAAGAGAAAGGGGAAAGCCCCAACCCATGTTCATAGTTGATGACCTAAATAAGCAAGAGGAGGCTAATCTCATCACTCTCCTATGAGAGTACATAGATGTATTCACTTGATCCTTAGATGAACTCAAAGAAGTCGATCTGAGGGTTGTGATCCATAACACCCCAATGACTCTTGATGCAATACCAATCAAACAATCGCTATACTCAATGAATCCAAAGCACACATATATCGTCAAGGAGGAGATAAATAAGGTATTGAAGGCCGAATTCATCTACAAAATCGAGCACACAATCTAGGTATCATCCATAGTGATTGTCTTAAAGAAGAACAAAAAAATTTGAGTATTGCTTCAACACTTGCCATGAGGTTAGATTTTGCTTAAGCAATTCTCCCAAAGGTAGAGTCATAGGAGCCGATATCAACATCGTGAAAAAGTTTCCAACTGCCCTCTTTTTTTCGTTAGGGTCCACACTATTTTGCCAATGATCTTGGGCAGTCTGCCTACCTATGGCATCTAGGCTCTGTCTATGCAATGCTACATGGGGTGTAGATGCATCTCTTGATTTTAACCGAGTAGGAAAGATTGGTGTGCTTATGCTAGAGAGCTCATCGATCTCGTCTTTGATAATGGATTTTATATTCTTTAGGTGTGCTTGGGCTTCCCTTACCAACTCCTTAACCTTATCAACCACTTATAATTGGTGCCTTAGATCGAGATATTCTCCAATCTTGGCACTTCCCTTTTCCGCTATCTTAGGAGAAGATATCTCTACTTCTGCATTTGTGACATACTTCCCCTTTGGTAATGTGGTGGTACTATCGATCTTAAGCGTAACCTTTGTCTCAACCCTCTTTTTTCCCCTTCTCTAGCTTTTCTTCCCTATTGAAGCTATGTTGAGGTTGCTAGGTCTGGGTAATGAAATATCGGCCTAATTGCCTATGCTCAGGTCATGATGTTTAGAAGAATTGGTATGGCTTTACCATCAAAGTGTCTCAACTCCAAACAACCCCAATCGTATGAATGGAACAATAGCCAAACTAGTGGAAGACTTCCACCTAGGGCACTTGGCATACAAGTGTGTGATCCCATAGTTAGGGCATCTCAGGTCAGCCTTGTCTTGATTGGCTTGCTCCCTTTTGGGGCATCGAGGTGCGATGTGCCCTAGGTGACTGCAAGTCCAAGGGTTCTTGGTTTTGTCCTCCTAAACCTCTACCTCTTTTCCTACCCAATGCCATCACTAACACTGCTCTAAAATCCATCAATATAGGATTGCTCTCTTAATCATACGAGATGTAAGGGTTCACGTATGCTTTGTCCTTGTTCCTCTCCTCTATGTAATGTATCAAAGCATTGCCCAGTGGATGGGTCATGATGGGTCTAGGTAGTCTAGGTATTTGTGTGGGATTGATATCCATCCTAGGGATAGTTGGCTTTGAATCATTGGGTGCTAGGAGAGCTAGTAGAGCTCCCTTTTTGAAAGGTAGCAGTGTGTTCTCTAGGTAGTAAGGTTGATTGTATGGCTGTGATTATGGCAATCGCCTCGGTAGTCGTTGCATCATGGCTAAACCTACTGTAATTGGCACAAGATCTAGATCTAGGATCCATGCACTTAGTAGGAAGGTGGTTTCCATCACAATGCACGCATTGCACATGAGGTTGTGTGGGCCTTCTCATCATCTCTTGAAGCCTAGCCAACTGTATCTTCACGTTTGCTAACTAATAGCTTTGGTTGACACTCTTTCCCTTGTCTTGGGTGTTCTAGCTGGATCGCCCTCCAAGTCCTTTCTACAAGCATCCACTGAGGGGAACCTAGTGAGCTTCTTGAGATAGATTTCAATGTTAGAATATCAAGCTCGTACATGTGTGTTTGACCGACCTGAGCTGGACACAGCTAGTCTGGCCAGATCAGTTAGGTATATTAAATAAGTCGGTGTTACTTCTAGTGTGAATGGTCTTTATGACCTTAGGTTCTATATGCACTATGAGTGTGCTAAATGAATAATAAGAAGAAAGAGAGAGGAAGCATGTTGCTTCACTCCCTGTTGCTCTCCTTCCTGCTTCCATGAAATCTAACATGGTATCAGAGCCATGAATGAGCTCACTAGTGGAATGCACTGAAGAAGAAGACTTGAAGACTGACTTGAAGGGTTGGAAAAAGAAGAGGACTGACTGTCATTTCCATCAATGGTCACACAGAGGTATGTACTGTGAAGCATTAGAGTCTCATTGCTTGAAGCAGGAGCTGTGGCTTGCTGAGGAGTCTTCCAAGGACTGATTGAGCACCAGTGAGTGCATTATTATTATAGTAATAAGCGAGATGTGCAGCAACACAGATCTGGCCATTCTGCATGTTTGCGCTTGCTGTGGCTGAAGGATATTCACCTGCAATACAAGGCATTTGCAGCTCCTCAGGTAATCTACAGCCTGCCTATACATCTTGGAAGGTGGTTGAAGGTCTTGGCATGCTATCACTTGGATGTATGCTCAGTTATGAGCTATAGATCTGATCTACAGATCTGAAATAACAGCAGTTCAGCTGTAAACAGTGATAGGGCAGCTTGTATCTGAACTAGATTGGAGCTTGAAGCTCTCTGATATGGTTTATGGGCCTCATTGGAGCCAAGGAGCACTCTGGAAGACATATGTATCAGTTCTTATGCCTTTGAGCTGAAATTTCTTGAAGGAAGTACTCAAATCTGGAAGTGTAAACAGGCTGGAAACCTGTTTCAGAACAGTGGGCAGCAAGCATTAGCTTTCACTGAAGCATTACATGACACTTGGCTGGGATTTATCATATGTATGACATGGGATATGTATGCTGAAGGTTTATGGATTGGGTTGAGCATCAAAGGATCATGGAAGTTGAAGTCTAAGGCTGGTGATTACTACAGTGACATTGTCTCAGTGGTTGCAAGCAGTAAATGCAATCTATGAATTGGATTCATGAAGACAGGATGCCTACAGCTACCCGAATGCTCATGTATTGAACCTAACACTTCAAAGTGAATGTCTGGCATGATTTGAGGCTGTTTTGGAGCTGGATTGACTTTGGTTCACTGAGAAGTTGCTAATTGCAATTTGTAAGTAGAAGGCTTGATACTTATACCTGCTATCAATGCACTGATTTGTGCCCCATTGGTTATGCTTGGATTGCTACATGTACTAGCAGATGTCTATGAAGGTTTGGGACATGTATGACATGTATATCACTTAGTTTTGGGCTTGAAATCACTACTGGTCACTCACATAATTACAGTTTTCAGACTGCATGTATGTACCCTGGCAGTGAGGTTGCAGGAGTTCAAACCGAAGTGAATACATAGTATTTGCACTGACTACTTTACTCACAGGTTAAGCCACTTGGTGTGAGCAGGTTTGGACTGTCAGTGGGCTGAAATACCCTGGTTTTTACTGCAATTAATTGCAGAAAACTGTCATAAATAGTTTCGGGCTGAAGTTGAACTGTTAAGAAGATCTTGGTTTGCAGGTAGTCAGGCAAGGTCTACAACATGGCAAATGCTGATAGAACTGATAATGTAACCCAAATTGTGGGAGAAAAGCTTGATAGCAACAATTATGCAATATGGAAGTTCCGCATGGAGAAATTTCTGATAGGCAAAGGATATTGGGACTTAGTGACAGGTGTTGAGGCTGAACCTGAAGTTCCAGATAGGAATCCTACCGCTGATCAAAGACGAGCGCATTGATCTTGGATGAAAAGAGCTCGCAGAGTTTTACATTGGTTGTCATTATGTATCTCGGATGCTATGGTGATGCAAATCATGAACTGTAAATCCCCAGCAGATGCATGGAATATATTGGTCAAATACTATGGCACAACTACAAGTGCAAGGAAGATACAACTGAAGCAGAAATTCAATAACATGGAGAGGAAGAACAGATCCATACAAGATTATGTCACAGAGGTTAAGACCATAGCAGATCAGCTGGCATCTGTTGGCTCACAGGTTGAAGATGAGGATATGGTTGCAGTGACCTTAAATGGCTTGGGTCCGAAGTACAAGTCTCACTACAAGATATAGACCTTATAGCGATGTTTAAAGCGACGAAAATACAAACGACAAAATTTGCCCCCGTCGTCGCAAAAAGCGTCGTTATTGACGACGCCATAGAATCGTCATTATAACCGTCGCTATATGCGTCGCATTTGCGACGTAAATAGCGACGCATATAGCGACGGTTGCAGAGAATTTGCGACGCTGATAACGACGACAATAGCGACGCGTGCAATAAATTTGCGACGCAAATAGTGATGGTAATAGAGAAAAAAAAATTTGTGGCAGGGCAGCAAGCTGCCCTGCCACATATAGCACTATGTGCTGTATGAGAGCCATACAAAATAGTTTCTGCACTGCTGCATACAAAGCGTTTGCAAACAAAAAGAATGTATACTGAAATCATAAAACTGATGGATGAAATAAATGCATGATATCGCATAAAATGCGATTGGTACAATCATAAAACAATATAACTAATACATAGAAAATGTCTACATAGATCGGGCGACTAAAAACTAAAGGTATGTGAGCTCTAAGGATCCAAGGGCGAGCTACAAATCGTCGTCCCCCGAAAGCTCTTCCCACTGTAAAGGAGCATCAAACGGATTCTGCAGAAAAAGAAACAACATATCAATCCACCATACAATAATGCATTCAAATATCTCATGGTAACTACGGACAAGAAAGATGAGTGACTTACTGGGCGCCGCGTCTATACAATCGGTCGATCAATGATCTGAGACCATGCCTCTCCGCATATCGTCTCAAGGCCTTGCGGATCGCGATTTGTAATGGAGTGCTGCAAAGAAAACAAAATGCTAACTGTTAGAAACATGATTGTCAGTACAAAGAATATCTCAAAAAAACAAATAAGCAAAACAAAAGAGAAACTTACAAAGTCCTCCAAATATGTCCTGTGGCCGCCACTCCCAAGATGATGTACCGATCTGGCCTCGATTCGTGCCCTCGCCGCCTCCCGCTGCTAACTCCAACGTCCTGGCGAATTTGTAGCCTCCTCCCTCAGTCGGTGCTAGTCGTCTGCATCTAACCACTCAGGCTTTGGAGCCCCACTCTTGATTCCCTTGCGTGCGTTGGATCATCTATATGACATGTATGCACGCATGCAATCCATCATCCAGCCCGTAGAGAATCTATCCACTGCGGCTGGCACCGGGAACTCCTCGTGCAAGGATGCTACTATGTACTCCTTGCTCCCCTCCAGTATGTTCCTCCAATGATCCAGGACGTTGTGCCGAAAAACTTGTTGGCACAACTCCCTCATGCGAGCCATCACCCTCCTCCCCTCATCATTCATGATGATGGCTCCTGAATTGCCATCCACTAGGTATCCATAATCCCTAGGAGTGTGCCTTGTATGGGCCCTCTCCCATCTCCGTCCACGCTCCTAGGCATATCCAGGAGACCCCTGAACATCCGATGTACCGACGGGGGTACCCTCTCCCGGAGTGCCACTCAAAGGGGTGCCACCAAAAGGAGTGCCATCAGAGGGGGTGCCACCAAAAGGAGTGCCACCAGAGGGGGTGCCACCAAAAGGCGTGACATCTACCGACGGCTGCGCAAAAGCCGGAGTAACTGGAGTGGACGTCCCCACAGGTGTAACAAATCCTGGAGGTGACCGAGCTCCAGCTGAACGACGAGACGGAGACACCGAGTCCATGTCTCCACAGCAGCACCCCCCTGATCCTCCTACAGTCGCAGTCCCTCCCTCTGGCCCAAGTCGCGAGCGTCGAGATCGTCTGCTCGAAGCTGAAGCATCTGATCGCACTGAAGCTGATCTAGCAGAGCGCCATGACGAAGAACGAGACAGCTCTTGATCTGCTATCTCTCTGAATCTCGCGAGCTGATCTGGAGACATACGTGCCATCATCTCCTGAAACTCCTCATCGCTCATCCCTCGACTCATCCTGAAAATGTCGATACCTGCACAGATAAAAAATAATGTTAGAATAATCAATTTAAACTATACAAAGCACATTAATATAAATCATTTTTGAAAAATCCCTCTTAAAATGCATATCTTATCTACCTTTATGGAAGATCTAAACAACGAATTGAGTAATACAATTCTCCAAGAATGAAGTATTCTATGGTCCCATGTTAATCTCCTGACACAACTCTGCATACACTGGAAGGTCGATAGACATGTCACCACAAAAGAACGAGTCTGCCTCGTTCTCAAAAAATTCTACGACTTCTGTATTTCCATCATTGTTAGCCGATGCGGGCTCCAAGCTTGTGGTGGCCTCCACCCCTTGTAATTTCGATCCCTCTATTTGCATATTTTCTTCATCTATGCCTGGAACATCGCTTTGATCGTATACTCTCGCACCTCAAGGAGTTGAAGATATAACATACCACCATCGAGGTTGTCGGGGATTTGGATAGAAGATTACCTGTTCACAAACACTTACAAACCGTCTTCAAACCATTGTGACATAAACCATGTCGTATTACAATTAGCAAGCAAATGCCTAGTTGTACCTGTTCACAATGGGCCGGCAACACAAAGGTGTCACGCAAATCCATCCATTTTTTTTCGGAATCTATTTCGAGAAATCCAGATGGACCTTGTCGAACTGTTGCGCCAGCTCCTCCAAGTACCACTTTGAACCACTGCACGTCGAATATTATCATGGAGAAGCTACGGTAATCCACCGTAATAATACTTTGCAAATTCCCAAAATACTCCATCTCATCCACAACCGTGTTCGGATCCGTTGCTCGTCGCCGGCTCTCTTGCTCAAACCTTGCCATGACACCACAGTCCATTGTGGAACGCATTTTGTCAATACGCTCCACCCAAAAATGCCGTCCGCGCGGCCACACTGCACTATATATTTTGTACTGCACATTGAAACACTCAAATTAGATGTAGCAAGAAAATTTAGATACGACACATTCTAAACCCCTCATTACCTTTGGACTACATCCCCTCGAGAACTCCCACTCCTCCATTGAGACCTCTGTCCCTTCGCTGGATGCTGCGGTCAAGGCTCCATGCAACCATCATGTTGACATAAACCACGGCATCTCCTCCATGCCTTCGGGATATCGAATCGGTGGGTGACGCGTACTGCGTCGGAATTCAGCTCGCGCTTCCTCTCGATCTTGCCTTGCAATCTGGTACTTGGCGAGCCACGTCTCCATGGAGGCATGGTGCAACATACAAAAGCGATTCACCTTCTCTTCCATTGAGGCATCCATTCTTTTTTCTACCCCATTTCCAACCACCACATCTCCAGTCAGCCTGTCATCGTCCTTCAGCGTCCATAGCATTTCATTGTCTGGTTCCACCGTTGGTAGCCATTGTGAGATATGCACTAACGCCTCTGACACCAACCAACCTTCCGCCATGCTACCTTCCGGACGAGCTCGTTGTCGCACAAAGCCTTTCAGGGTTTTCATGAAGCGCTCCAGGAAGAACATCCATCGGGTATGGACAGGTCCAGCAATCTCCACTTCATCCACAAGATGCACAAGAAGGTGAACTTGTATCGTGAGCATGCTAGTGGGCAGGTATTTCTCAAAGAGACAAACCATCTCAACTGGTCCCCGCCTTGCGGATTCAATAGAGGACATCTTAATCTCTTTCTGTGAGATCCATTGCACCAAAGTCGACAGCTTGTAAATGGCCCCGCGAATTTCTGGAGTTAGACATCCCGCGATCGCGATCTGTAGGACAAACTGCCACAAATGAGAAAGCATTAAGAATAATGGTCACTTTTCAAATTTCAAAATGTCCACGCTAATTAAAGTCCATTCTGTTCACAAACCTGACATATCTTATGCCAATCATGGGATTTTAGCCCAGAAATCTGGTCATCTTTAGAAAATGCGGACCTGAGAGAACGCATCATACCCGTCGGAGTGCGGATAGACTTGATTACTTGCTTCACAATGCGCTCTTCTTTGGTAGACAAAACCCAGGGAGTGCGAGGAAGCTGCACTCCCCCTTCAGCACTCGACTGCGGCCAAAGCGCCTCCATCTTACCTACCTCCTTTAAATCCATTCGTAACCCTATAGTGTCTCTCTTTCCTGTGATGTGGTCCCATAGCAAGCTGCCCACATTTTTGAAAATATGCATGGGATCCAACAAGTGGTTGACCTGTAAGTGGGTCCAATATGGCAACTCGTAGAAAACTGAGAACCGTCGCATTCCATTTGGATGTGAATCCGAGTTTACCATTTTCAGCTCGTACCAGCTTGCAGCGTTCATACGTACTGGAGGTCGTCCAAGAAAACCTTCCCTGAGTTCATGATCCTCCGGCAAGAAAGCGGCGTGTCCTTGATATACCATCTTCTTCATGGTTCGTGACCTTCGGGAGTCTAACTGTGGCCCACACAATGGACATGCATGATAGCCGGAGGTAACGAAACCTGCAAGGCGATCCACGACTAGTGAATACTTGATTGAATGAAATAAAATATAGATATTACCGGCGAGAACAAAGGTCTGCTCACCTGAGCACTCTCCCAATCCCGAAAAGGCATGCATCGTCCACATGAGAATGGCTCGAATGTTGGCTGACCGCCGACCATCGCGCCTGCTCATATCTTGCACCGTGACCCCCTCCTCCCACAAAATCTTAAGCTCATCGACTAATGGACGAAGATACACGTCCATATTTTTTACTTTGTAGCGGCCCGGGACGAGCAAGCTAAGGATGAGATGTCCTTTCTTTGTAGAAAGCCATGGAGGAATGTTGTAGTTGACAAGCACTATAGGCCACACACTATAAGAAGTCGAGCGCAGACCGAATGGGTTCACACCATCCATGGCGAGACCGAGCTGAAGATTCCTTGGCTCTCGCGCAAAGCCTGGGAAGGTAGAGTCAATGTGGCTCCATGCGCGCGAATCTGCTGATATTCGTTGCACTCCATCCGTGGACCTATTCTGCACATGCCACGTTGTCAAGCTTGCCATGGCAGACGTGCGAAACATGTGGTTTATGCGGGGGATGAGCGGAAAGTGTCTGAGGACTTTTTGAGGGATGGTCTGCCCTTGCAAGTCCTGTCGATACCTGTGAGCACCACACTTTGAACATGTCTCCATAGTCTCGTATTCATCTCGAAACAATATGCAGTCGTTGATACATGCATGGATGTTATTGTAGTCCATGCCAAGCTTTCGTAAAACATGTCGTGCATCATCACGAGACTCAGGCATGGTGTTTGCAGGTGGCAATATATGATATTTCAATAACCTGAAAAAATCATAAAACACCTTGAAAAGTCCATCCATGTTTGCAATAATACTGTTTAAAAAAAAAAACAATGAAGTCTGTGTGCAAGGTATCTAAATAACTCATCACACTCGTATCGCTCCAACCGTATTTTGCTTGCACACTTAAGAGTGCAAGCAATGTCTTCAACCGAGATACTCGGCACCCACCATATAATGGTATGGATGCTTCCTCTCTAAGCAGGTCAGATGTCTCAACATCCATGGGAATCAATGCATCGATCATTGCCTCCATCTCAGGCTCCAAGATTGTAGGCAAGTCGGGAAGGTTGTCTGTCTCCTCTGGCATTGACGGTATAGATGGGCCTTGCGATTGGTCGATTGGCTCCTGCAATCCATCCATCGCACGTCCACGAACTCTTCTAATTGGCCGCAAAGGGTGCACTCCCCCTTGGGTCGAGACATCACCCCCCTGGATACAAAATTTGCCAACAAGACCCAATCTTATTGTGTATGGTTTTCAATTAGCTTGAGAGTACAATGCATGAAAAATGCTAACTTTAAATTACCGTTTGCTGAAAGTCTGCAATCGCCTGATCAATGATCTCAGATTGAAACTCGCCAAATCGTCGTACGTGTTCTATAGACAATCGGCGTTTTCGTCTAATTGCCAACTTGCATTGAGAGCAAGGACATGGGACACGCTGATTAAGATACGACTCACGGTCTTGAACAATAGGACCTTCTTCGTTTGCCATCTTATCTACATTACAGCAAACGAGGCTTAAATGGATAGCTTTATGGAGATGTACATCAAGTTGCAAGTTGACCATAAACCTTGCATTGTATATAGTAGTCGAGAGATTTTCCGATGTTATATCTCGGCCTTGTATCATGCTCAACGATTTGTTTGTCCCGGTAGATAATTTTTTGTTATATCTTGGCTTTGAGTATAAGTAATCCATTTTAAAATTAATGCGCGCCATCTATGAAATTTTATAACTATAGTAATAAAATTTATTTCAATCAATTCTACTCATAGTCATAAGACCTGAGAGAAATTATCCTATACTCAATTTAAGGGTTTCTTCTTCTATAACAATAATTTTGGGTTCATTTTGATGAAGTACGTGGCCGTATGCAAAGCACATTGCATACCATTATCAATACATATATTATCTTAAATTTCCTTCCCTTCCCTCTCCCTCTCTTTCTCTCCCTCTCCCTCTCTTCCTCTCTTTCTCTCACCCTCTCCCTCTCCCTCTCGTTCTCTTTCTCTCCCTCTCTCATTTCCTCCCTCCCCCTCCCTCTCCCTCTCCCTCCCTCTTTCTCCCTCTCCCTCTCCCTCGCTCCCTCTCCCTCCCCCTCCCTCTTTCTCTCCCTCTCTCATTTCCTTCCCCTCCCCCTCCCCCTCCCTCTCCCTCTCCCTCTCCCTCTCCCTCTCCCTCTCCCTCTCTTTCTCTTTTTCTCCCTCTCCCTCTCTATCTCTCTTTCTCTCTCATTTCCTAAACAAGCAAAAAATAAAGTGATTTAAACATCCTCCAAGCAAAAGGGAGAGGGAGAGATACAATGCACTCTCCCTCTCTTTCTCTTTCTATCCCTCTCTCATTTCCTTCCCCTTCCTCTCCCTCTCACTCTCTTTCTCTCTCATTTCCTTTACTAAACAAGCAAAAAATAAAGTGATTCAAACATTAAACAAGCAAAAGGGAGAGGGAGGGAGAGAGAGAATGCACTCTCCCTCCTTCTCCCTCTCTTTCTCTTTCTCTCCCTCTCCTATTTCCTCCCCCTCCCTCTCCCTCTTCCTCTATTTCTCTTTCTCTTTATTTCCCTCTCCCTCTCCCTCTCCCTCTCTTTCTCTCTTACTCTCTCGTTTCCTCTCCTAAACAAGCAAAGAAGAAAGTAATTTAAACATTAAACAAGCAAAAGGGAGAGAGAGAGAGAGAATGCACTCTCCCTCTCTTTCTCTCCCTCTCCCTCTCTCTCCCTCTCCCTCTCCTTCTCTTTCATTTCCTCTCCTAAACAAACAAAAGAGAACGATTTAAACCTTCAACAAGTAAAAGAAAGAGAGAGGGAGACTCACCAATGAGATATGGCGAGCGTGGGCGGCTTCTCTTTGCAACGAGGGCTCCTCCTCTCCTTCGCAAACAATGACGGTGGCGGTGGCGGCGGCGGCAGCAAGTCTCTTCCTCCTCTTCTCTCACAAAGCCTTGGCTCTCTCCCTCTCTCTCTCCCTCGCTCTCGCTCTCAAAAGGCGAAGAAAAGAAAATGAAAACGGCGCTTTGGTTTCGGCCGCGCTTTTTTTCCCTGCGGCGTTGCAATTGGCGCCGCTATTTGCGTCGCATTTGCGACGCAAATAGCGACGCATATAGCGACGCCAATTGCGACGCCAATAGCGACGCCTATAGCGATGCCGATATCCGCCGTCGCTAATCGGCGTCGCTATTGCCCCATTCCCTTGTAGTGTCTTTTGACACTTCAGTATCTGTGCGGGCTAACATGCCTGACTTTAATGAGCTGGTTGCATTATTGATTCATGAAGAGGTGAAGCTTGGCTTAGCTACAGGGTCAAGCAGCTCAAAGAATAAGGATGCAGTTTTTTACTCAAATCAGCGTGGTCGTGGTAGCCGTGGTAGAGGCTATGGATCTGGCAGAGAAGGCCAGCAGAATGCATCCTATAGTAATAGCAATTAGCAGTCATCAAATGCAAGAGGTGGTGGAAACTTTTGAGGCAGGGGGAGATCTAACTCCCGTAGCAGAGGCTCATGGCAGCAGCAGTGTCAGTCAGACAATCCAAATAAAGATAAGGATTGTCACTACTACGAAAAGTATGGGCATATTACAAAGGACTGTTGGAAGAAGCAGGGAAACCAGAAGGGCAAGCAGCATGGACATTATGCTACGTCCAGTCAAGCAGATAACTCTGGTGATAGACTGTTTGCCATGCAGTATGTCAAAGATAAGGCTGCTGAAAAATCATCTGATGATGCAGTGTGGTACATTGACTCGGGGGCGTCGAATCACATGACCCCTCACAGTGATTGGCTCACGGATATGGTGGCTGAAAAGCATGGCTATGTATGCACAGGTGATGACACGCAGCATAGCATTGAGCATAAAGGCAAAGTGCCTCTTGTGGTCCATAATGGCAGAAAGAAAAATTTGCATGATGTATTGCATGTCCCTTCAATTACGAAGAACTTGTTATCTGTTGGTCAGATGACGGAGCAAAACTTGCAGGTTAGATTCAATAAGCATGGCTGCTATATTGAAGAATTTGGCAATGGCTGCAAGTTGATAGCTCGTGGTCACAGGAATGGCAGAATGTTTACTCTTGATGCTTCTTTGCCAGAGCTGAATTCAGCTATGTTTGCCCATGGTTCTGGCAATGTTAGGGATTTGGAAATATGGCACAAGAGAATGGGGCATGTCAATTTGCAAAGGCTGCAAATTATGCAAAAGAAACAGCTGGTTACAGGGTTACCGAAGTTCCAATATTCAAATATTGGTCATGTATGCGAGGCTTGCCAGTTCAGTAAGCAGTCACGATTGCCATTTGTCAGGCATGTAAGATAGAGTACACGTCCATTGCAGTTAACGCACTCTGATGTTTGGGGGCCAGCTCATAATGTATCTATGGGAGGTTCCAGATATTATGTATCCTTCATTGACGACTACAGTCACTATACCTGGCTTTACATATTGAAAACAAAAGATGAGGTCTTTGCTGGTTTTCAGCAATTTAAAGCACAGGTTGAGAAGGAGTTTGAATGCTACGTCTCTTGCTTGAGATCTAATAGTGGTGGGGAGTATGTATCAAATGAATTTGATGAGTTCTTGGCTGAAAATGGCATTCGTAGGTAGCTCACCTGCAGCTACACTCCGCAGCAAAACGGAGTAGCTGAAAGGAAGAATAGAATTCTGATGGAAGCTGCTAGGGCTATGATGAATGAAAAGCATATGCCACTTTACTACTGGGCAGAGGCTATTATGACAGCTGTATACATTTTGAACAAGACTCCCACTACAGGTATTCATGAGATGACACCGTTTGAGAAGTTGTATGGCTATAAGCCGAATGTAAGTCACATGAAAGTCTTTGGCTGTCTTGCTTATGTGCATATTCCAGATGAGAAAAGGAAGAAGTTGGATCCCAAAGCATATAAGTGTGTTTTTATTGGATATTCGCAGGAGAAGAAGGCATACAAATGCTATGATCCCTCTACCAGGGAGACTTTGGTAAGCAGGGATGTTATCTTTGATGAGATGGGCTCTTGGTATGTATCACCAGTTGCAGTGCCAGCAGATATGTCTTCCACTCATGCCTCTACAATTGATTTACAGCAGAGCACTGTTGTGACAGGACCTCGTAGTCAGACAGTATCCCCATGGACAGGGAGATTGAGGAGCTCGCCGTCCACTGACACCAGTATGTCAGTGAGGGGGAGACATGATGTCTTGGACAGCAAAGGAAAAGAGAAAGTTATTGAGGATGCATCTGGTATGATGACACCTGGCAGAATGACTTCTGGCTATGGGTCTGGTGATACTTTAGACAGCGAACTTGGTATTCCGACTGTCTATACGCCTGGCACAAGGCACAGCAGGTATATTTCGCCTCATGAGAGAGGGGAATCGAGTAGTGCACCACAGCTTAGACGCTCGCAGAGGGTCAGATACCCTGTTGACAGGTTGACATACAGTGGCTACTCTGCAAAGCATTATGTGTACATGACAAAAGTGATGGAGGTCAAAGAACCAAGTACATATGCTGAAGCAGTGAAAGATGAGAATTGGTGTGCAGCCATGGATGAAGAAATGAATGCCTTGGCTGAAAATAAAACATGAGATTTAGTACCACTGCCTGAAGGGAAAAAGACCATTGGCTGCAAATGGGTCTACAAAATCAAATACAAGTCAGATGGCAGTGTGGAGAGATACAAAGCGAGGCTGGTCGCAAAGGGGTATGCCCAATAGTATGGACTTGATTATGAGGAAACATTCAGCCCTGTTGCCAAGATGGCAACCATATGCACTGTGATTGCCTTGGCTGCTGCTAAAGGCTGGAAATTGCAGCAAATGGACGTTAAGAATGCATTTCTTAATGGTGACCTAGTAGAGGATGTCTATATGGTTCAGCCAGAAGGGTATGTTCACCCTGATTTTCAGCATTATGTATGTAGGCTAAAAAATGCATTGTACGGGCTGAAACAGGCTCCGAGAGCTTGGCATGCTAGGATCAGTAACTACTTGTAGAGATTGGGTTTTGCTGTTGGTAGGGCTGATCATAGCCTATTTACAAAGAAGACTGACAGAGGTTTAGTAGTGCTAGTCATATATGTTGATGATTTGATAATCACTGGTGATGATGACTTGGGCATACAGCATGTAATGAAGATGTTGAAATTTGAATTTGACATGAAAGACCTGGGAGAACTGAAGTATTTCTTAGGCATTGAGGTAATTCCAGCTAACAATGGTTTATGGCTGATGCAGAAGCACTATGCCATAGAGATGCTGAAGAAGTATGGCATGGCTGAATGCAAACCGCTAGATACACCTCTTGATCAGAATGTCAAGCTAGACATGAATACTGGGGCTGAAGGAGAGGATGTGACTATGTACAGGCAGATGGTTGGCAGCTTGATTTACTTGACCATCACTAGGCCTGACTTGAGCTATGCTGTAGGGCTCATAAGCCAGTTTATGCAGAAGCCTAGAAAGCCGCACTTGGATGCAATTAGACGCATTATGAGATATGTTAAGTCCACTGTAGAGTATGGGCTGTTCTATGTCAAAGATAAGCCCTTGATATTGACTGGATACACGGATGCAGATTGGGCAGGTTGCTCATATGATCGTAGATCTACGAGTGGATATGCATTTGATTTTGGTAGCGGCATGATTAGCTGGAGCACCAAGAAGCAGCCTACGATTGCTTTGTCAAGTACTGAGGCAGAGTATAGGTGTGCTGCATTGGCATCATGCGAGATTTCATGGCTGCTCAAGCTTATGGCTGATTTGGACATACAGGTAGATGCTCCAGTGAAGTTACTATGTGACAATCTGAGTAGTGTACTCCTAGCTATGAATCCAGTCTATCATGCCAGGACGAAACACATAGAGGTACACTACCATTTCATCAGAGAGATGGTTCTTGCAGGACGAGTTGATCTTATGCATGTGAAGACTGATGAACAGGTAGTAGATATCTTTACCAAGTCCTTGGGTAAAGATAAGTTCTGTGGTTTTAGACAACTACTTGGAGTACATATGCTGTCTTGAGCTTGAGGGGGAGTGTTAGAATATCAAGCTCGTACATGTGTGTTTGACCGACATGAGCTGGACACAGCTAGTCTGGCTAGATCAGTTAGGTATATTAAATAAGTCGGTGTTACTTCTAGTGTGAATGGTCTTTATGACCTTAGGTTGTATATGCATTATGAGTGTGCTAAATGAATAATAAGAAGAAAGAGAGAGGAAGCATGTTGCTTCACTCCGTGTTGCTCTCCTTCCTGCTTCCATGAAATCTAACATTCAACACTTACTAGCCTTTAACTCTTTCCTAGCTATAATCGCCTAGATTACATTGTAAACCAATAACTCACACAAGCCATTGTGACCCATATAGCACAACTATCTTGGATGGATGTGTCCTAGTTTATGATAAATATTAGATAATCTTGCCTTTTTGGTGTACAATTGATTTCTTTAAAACAACTTTCATTTTCTTCCTACACATACAGGGCATCCCAATGTATAATCAAATCACCAAAACTACTACTGTTTCCTTAACTTACATTCACGGGTCCAATAGGCTCATTCGATGACAAACATTCAATGTGAAGTCTAAACTGTGGATCTTAGCATTCTTTGAACTTACGTAGCTATTAAAGGCTCAAGCAGTTTTAATAATTTTATATCAAGTTTAGGTTGTAGATCCAAACACTCCTCCAAGTTATAGTTCCGATTTCAAGAGGCACATAAAATTTGAAGGCCTTATTATCAAGTTTAGAAACTGATCATAAGATTTTAACTTTTTTCTATTAAGTTCTTATTATTAAGTTTAGGAAAGTATTAACAATATCATTTACAAAAGTCACAATTGTTCATTTGTAATCAAACCTTTGTGGTTGCACATATTAAACCTACAAAAGAAAAAGTCACGATAAACTCAAGGGGAGTTGAACCCCAAATACAATTTGTATCTGTTGAGGAGTCTACCTATATAATTCAAAACAAATATTTGTATAGAAAGAGAGAGAGGCCTCTCTCTCTCTCTCTCTCTCTCTCTCTCTCTCTCTCTCTCTCTCTCTCTCTCTCTCTCTCTCTCTCTCTCTCTCTCTCTCTCTCTCTCTCTCTCTCTCTCTCTCTCTCTCTCTCTCTCTCTCTCTCTCTCTCTCATGCATACTATTAAGTAACAACATATGCCTTTAATTCCATATATACACATGTATAGCTCCCACATGCACACAAAACTATGTCCTCTAACAAGATCCAAAACTTAAAAGTGTGTGGATTTACATGTCAAAATTAAAAGTCGCCTCTCCTTTTACATTGTCTAGTTATTTTTTGTATTCCTGCCCAATTTGTATTGTATTTTTTTATAATATTTCAAAAGCCAAACCATAAAGCATCCCATGAATGATAGAGACAAACCTACTCATCTCTTGAGGTTGAATAATCAACATCAACAAATCTTATATTTATTAAGTCAAAGATCTAGACTATTACAAAGATATAGCCTATTTTGTAGAGATATGTTAAGGATAATAATTAATAATATTATTTGAGTCCTTGAATACTGATGAGTTAACTACATTTTTACAAGAACATACCAACAATGACTTATTAGGTTACTTGTTGAGATTTAAAGGTGCCAATGTCAGCAACTTGTGCTTAGGAATGCGTGCATGTATTTGGGTTGGGGGCTATATATGCTAGTAAGTTACAACACTCATTTACGATTTTTTATATCTATTGTAGGCCCTAATTTAGTTGTCCAAATCACAAGCAAGAGAAGATGGTATTGCAAATCCAAACACTGTGACCTTTTGATCTTAAATTTTAAAGAATCACAAGACGATACAAAACTCCCATCTCCCAACTTGCATGTGGGTCCAGTTTCTATACTACTAGTAAAATTTTGAAGATCTTACAACTTTACAACTTTTGAAGAGCTAAAAACGTTACAAACTAAAACCATTAATTGTTTGTAATCCAACTTATTAGACTTTTAACTGGTAAACATGGACACATGGCACTATTACGTCAAACTGCCAGTGTACTCCCAATACACTAGTTGGGTCGATTGGCAACATGCTTCGACTACTTGTTCTCTCTAATAGTCCCAATATACTAGGTGGGACTAGTTGTACGCTTCCAATACTTGTTCTCTTTGATATTCACATGCAAGGTAAGGATGCTACAACTATAACATGTATTCTTAAAGGCTATAATGCAAATCAAAAAAGCATGTGCAAGCAAAGTGTTACCATTTGGCGGACATTCTCACCAAGTTTGTTTAAATCTAGGTAAAGATGGTTGTATTGATCTTGTGAATGCTTCATTGTGCATTGAAATATATGGAGAAAATACATATTAGAGATGTAGACTCTATTAGATATACAAAGAAGTCCACTTGAGACTTGGAAGCTACAAATATCACTGGTGAGACATTGAAGTGACTTCTCTTTTTCTAGAATTGTTCAGAAAGAGAAAAGAGAAATTCACATATGGGCAACACAGACCCGCCACCCCAAATCACATCTTGGACAAGTTACTAATATTTGCCACGCGCATAGAGTGTGTAGTATTCACAAATACTTTTTTACTATTACCCCGACTGTCTAAGAAGTGTGAATCAGCCTAAGATAAGAACCATCCATTAGCTATCATTTTAATAAGTAATATTAATAAGTAATTATAAACTCAAACAAAAAATTTCAAAAAGAAAATTCTCATCTGAATGTTGCAAACACCAAAGTAAATATATTTTCCCTCTATTACATTTTGGAACTCTCGCCTACCCCAAACTAGGGCTCACAGAAAACTATCCTTTAATGTATTTTTTCTAGGCAACATTCTCAAAAAACCGGTTGAAATTGAAGCTCGTATTCATGAAAACTGGCTATTTCCCTCCCAAAACCGGCTAGAGTTAAGCCCGGTCCTTTTTTCCATTAGATGAGAAGAATTTTTTCGCGAGCCTTGCCCCAAACCACAACTTTTCTTTTCCCTTTTGTTTATTCTGGAACAAACCAATCAACCGTACTCTATGCACGGGCTACTAGGTGGCAAGGGAATGAGTTTTGAAACAACACTCGAGAGTCAGCTGTAGATAGTTGGAGTTAATGTTCTCTACGTACATCGTACTATTCAACTAGCACATCTTCATCACGATTGGGAAATTTGTATAACTCCAAGGTAAAAAAGTGTCTCTCTTAAAAAGGGTTATCTAATTAATTGACAGCTAACATAAATCAGCTGCACATACATCTATCATCTCCTCTATATAATATGTGTTAATCATAGTTCATGAGAGAAGAACTAATATTTCTTCTCTGCTAGAATCTCGTCTCATTGGTACGCAGTTCGGATTCCCCGTCACCATAATAAGGCACAAAAATATAGAGACATCTTAGATTTCATTATTGGTCACCAACATTGACAATGCTCCTTAGCTATCCAAGTACAATTTTGCAATGTATTACAAGTTTCTTTTCACTATGATTTGATAACATAGTATGGTTGTATTATCGATATATTATAGTGATCATCTTTTCAATGTTTTGCAATGGTGGGTATCATCAATAATGTGTTGCGATAGATGTTGGGATACAAGCTAGTGTTGTCCTTTTGGTTTAGCTTGCAAAGTGTTGTCTTGAGGCAACACACTAAATGCCCCAAATTTTGCTACAGTTAACCCTGCAATGTGCTATCTTGAGGAACAACCCCAGATTTTACTGGTAGCTACAGAAATGTGTTGTCTTGAGACAACAACCACTAAATGCCTTGAATGCCCCACATTTCACTGGTAGCTACAACAGAAGTAGAGCTATTGATACTAGTAATGGTGAGTAATATCAGTAATATTAGTCAATTCTTAGTTCTATAAATTGGATATGTAGCACTGGATATGATTAATCCTTGTAAAGCTCTTCAATCCTAATTCTTCTTATGAATACAGTGGAGACCGCTCATTTTCTAGGTCACTCTATGGCTAGGATTCTCTTAAAGTACCCTACCTTAGAAAATCTCCTGATGAAGAGACTCTTGGATTAATGAAATTATTTCGTTCAGCATTGTCTAGACTTGTGTACCATGTCCGTCCTTTATCCCCAAGGCAAAGACCAAATGCATGTGCATGTTGAGCAGGGTCCATTAGGCTGTTTGCCTCACACACATGCTCAAACTGCTCTATGAAACTATAGGGGTTGTTATCGAGCCAATACTTGTCGAGCTACTTGGCAACTACGTGTATCTTTTTTTGGCTTTTTGAATTCGTAGTAATACCTAGTCCTATTAGCGAAAAAGTTGTTAGGGCTACTCTGCTCTACTCTGTTGTGTTAATTATGAGTCGCTTTGTGACAAGCTCGCTCAACATGAGGTGGGGTTTAAGCACTCTTTCCCTCTCAGTGTTGGATCATGTCCTATTTCTATTGCCAAGTGCTAAAACTCGCTGGACCTCTAGCATTTCTATCTCCTGCCTCAGCCTCCTCTGAGCTCGGTGCTCCTGATTATAGGCAGTTATGCCTTGCAATGCTTTCTTTGCCAGTCTCCACTCTTCCTCAAGGTCTGTTATGATGTTCTTGGCTAGTCTACCATGGTACTCCATTTTGTTCTGCAAATCATACTAATTTATCAATTTTTGGATATCAACTAGAAATTCTCCCAAGTTGAGCTCACCATTTTTGAGATTGGTGTTGGATCAATCTCTTGGGCTACTAGAGTGTCGATTCGGGTAAGATTGATTCCCTAATCGTGTCAGCTCCTTTTGCTCTCAAAGAGGCTTGCTGTGAGGCTTAGTATCATTGGTCACATGTTCAAGATCTGAGGGTCTTCTCCTATTAGTGGATTTGTTCAATTTTGCTCATCTTCAGTGTGTGTTCCTTGTTATTTTATATAATTCTCAATTTTAAGTGCACTCAAGTGCTCGTGGAGTGCTTCCTTTCATGGGTGGTGTGCAATCAGGCTTTCAGCTTTCTAGGTGCACTTCAAATGATTATTTATGTAGTTGCCAGTGTGTGACTATGATGAAAACAATATGGTGCAACACACTCTTATCTAGTCTGCTCATGTAGATGGTGGTCGCTCTAACAGGTTTGTTTGGATCCTTTAAGATGTTTCAGATGCATGGTGTGAGAGGTTTTGTTTGCAATTGCTTGCTAGGCTCCTGAGTCATGAATTTTGGAGTCTAGAGTTTTTATGAGCCTTTTGATGTGTCTGGAGGCCTACAAGGGTGTTTCTCAACTGTGCGTTAGGCACTGTCTAGCCTAGGGTATGCTAGTTTTGTCAACTCTCAAGTTTTGGTTTTAGTGTCTGAGAATCAATTATTCGATTCCTAGAATCAGACTCTTCCAATTCTGGCATTGTCCAAGAGGTCGGCTCAGATGGTCCGAGTCTGAGGGGTCCAAGTGCGAGTCTAAGGGCTTGAGTCAAACAACCATCCGAGTCAAAATTTCTAAATAGGGTGGTCCAAGTCTGGAGACTCGAACAAACAAGGTGTGTTTGAGTGGACAAAAGTTAAGTGGTCCGATTAGGAAAATTAGACCCTGTGGCACACGTCTGATTGTAGCGGAAGGTTACAAAATGAAGAAAAATCTTACAAAATCCTACACAAACCTTGCTAATGATTAGAACTAGGGTGTTGACACTAATCAACAAGCATCAAACAACATCCAGAACATACCTAGAGGGCCATAATAAGCTCTCCCACCTATTCCTAGCCTATTAAAGCTCTTCTCTACCATTAACCCTCAGACGAACAAGGTAGAACATCAGGAAACTCTAAAGCAGAGGGAAAGACCAAGGAAAGAGTGAAACGGAAGATGAAAACAAGCCAAGAAAAATATGGAAACACAGGAAGTGCAAAAAAGTCCTAAATCAAGGGAAATTGTGCACAAGAAAAATCACAAGTCAATACCTTTGTAAAAAAGCGCAAGGCACACCATGATTTATTTTAAGAGTGCTGACGTGCAAATTGTAAAGGTAGATGGGTGGTAGGAAGGAAGCTAGGAAGATAGGAAGACAATGGAAAAAAAAGGGCCTAGGCTATGATCAGCCATGTAAAAAGGGGATGACTACCCAAATGGGATTTAGGGCTTTGTTTATAAAGTTCAAAAGATGAATGAGAGCTCATTCTTGTGTGTGGCAAAAAGTAGCTCTCTTCTTCTTCTTCTTCTTCTTCTTCTTCTTCTTTTGCTTGTTATTGCTTGCTTAAGCTTGTGCTTGAGAGAGGGAGTGTGAGAGTGTGAGGGAGTGAGTGTGTGAGGGTGAGGGACCATGGTGGAGAAGCTCTCCATCTTCTCCTCTCTTCTTCTCTTCTCTTCTCTTCTCTTCTCTTCTCTTCTCTTCTCTTCTCTTCTCTTCTCTTCTCTTCTCTTCTCTTCTCTTGCTCGCGGCAATGGAGCCTGGAGCATGGAGCTTGAGGATGGAGCTTGCTTAAAGCTTGCACTTGGATAGCGGAGCTATCAGAGTGCTCAGGAGAGGAGGCAACCCGATCAGGCATGGAGGTAAGCTCACTACACTCGTAGAGATGGATAGCGTGTTAGCTATGTGAGAGGTAGCCATTAGTGCTCGGCTTGGAACGCTTGAACAATAAGCGATCCGTGGGTCTTGATGGTTGAGCTTGCCTCAACATTTTGGTTCTGTTTGCTGGGACCAACAAATTCAAGCTTGAGCGCTTGCACGCTTCAAATCTAGCATGCATCAAAGTAAGGGTTCTGAATCGGAGCTTGAGGTAGATAGGAGATTTAGGCTTGTTAATCATCGGAAACAAGTAAGTATTTTTGGGTTTGGATGTGTGGATGACTAGGCTAAAGAAGCATGAATGCTATCTGGTGATTTTTTTATTGCATTAGGTAGGATAGGATTAAAACATTGTGAGCACACAGTAGGGTTTTGTTGTTGTATAACAAGTTAAAATAGAGAAAAGAATGGCAAAAAACAAAACCTTGGGTTAAATATTGGTAAGAGGGGCAAGATTAAGGTGAATGCAGACCTGGGCAAGGCAATAAGAGGCTACGAGTGGCAAGAAAGACCTCAATTTGCATTAGAGAGAGAGAGAGACTCGCTGATCACAGAGGAGCTCACCCACATTGATTCCAGTGTTTTCGATTGATTTAGGTGCATAGGGATCTTCTTTACACTCCAATGATGTGATCTGGAAGGTATGACAGGGGGCCCTGAGACGAGTGCTAGGAGAAATCAGTGAAGAGTCCTCGTGTTGCACCATCGAGTCGCAGTCCGGTCTGATTCCCAGAGTCAGGGAGTCAAACCATCCAACTGAAAGAATTGGACCATCCGACTGCCAGGAGTTGGCAGACCACTAGACCGTCCAATCGGACACACTTGGCAGTAATCACGGACCAACTCCTTTTATCCCGACCAAACCAACAGTCCAGTTGGACACCCACCCATCCAATCAGACAACCTTCCCGCCCATCAGTCGACCATGTAACTTGATCAAACCAAAAACTACAATTGGACCACATGAACAGTCGGACCACCTTCCGGGGTCAGACCAAAGCAGTCGGACCACCCATGTCTGATTCTGGGAATTAGACCAGTTGGGTAGAAGACAGAAGAACTAGGAGTAGGACCACCCCCAGGGCAGGACCTATTGGGACACATTCCCGAACACCTCAAGAAACCCACCCTGGCTCACCAAAGCCAGGAACTAGAAGAACCCATGACTATGCCACTTAGAGGTAGACTCTAGGAGACTAGTCACATAACCAAGTAGGCTTGTAGCCCAAGGATTGACCTCTTGATTGTGACCCATCCTTGATAGAGCATAGAGGGAGCATCATAGTTCCCATACTACCCTTAGGAGCAACCAAAGACCACACACAGAGCCATACTAGATCATAAACACGAAGGGGGGATAGCTAGAATTTCATGATCATGTCATCAATGCACCCCACACAGTAATTTCTTCCACAAAAGTGCACTCGAAAATGACAGAAAGCTTGATTTTGCGCCATGCACAACGGAACACCCAGCATCGAGTGTACATAAGTTGAGGTTTGTTTTCAATAATAAGGAATGCATTCAAACTTAATAACTCAAGGAACACACCAATAGGAGGAGACCCCATAACATAGTCAGATGCTTTGGAACCCCATCAATAGGACCTTCGAAAATGGCAATGGGACCAAAAGGACAACAAGATTGAGGGCAAAGCGCTACCAAAGCTACTAGGACTGATTGACAACATCGTGGAGCAGGAAGCAGGAACAATGTCAGGAGCAAACGCAGACCAGAGAGAGGATCAGCTGGACTTATGTGAATTCCCAATCATAGTCTAAGACATGGTTAACAAGTACGACATGCTAACTAGGAAAATGGTCCACAATAGGCCAATAGAGGAGGTGGTGGCAAGCCTGGAGGTAGAGAGGAAAGAGGTTAGGAGAGCACTACAAGGCATAACTACCTACAACCACGAGCAGAGAACTAGGAAGTTGCAACAAGACATAGATGTGCACGGGACTCGACGCGTGCTAGCCTTTGCTAGCAAAAACAAGGCAAGACCAACCGCAAAGAAAAAGAAAGCACTAGAGGTAGACCTCAAGCTGAGTGAGCTTGTGACCAAGCGCCTCATCGACAACACGGCTACTGAATAGAGTGCGGCAACATTGGTGACCTCGCTACTCTCAGGCCTAGGAATTACATAAGGGATAAAGAGCCAATCAAAAATCCCTACGATAGCTAAGCAGCTGGACAAGTACCAACCTAGTAGAGACCCATACAATTTTATTAAGCAGTTTGAGCAAGTTTACGAGGCCAACGATCTCACGGATCTTGCACAACACTCCCAAGGTTTCAGACTCTACTTAGGCGATAAGGGTAGGACATGGTACACCAACTTAGACACGGCAGAGCGGGCAAACTTTGCTCGACTAAAAGATCTCTTCATTAAGAGATTCTCAGAAGTGGAATACTCCGATAACCTCATAGTCATGAATATCAATCAAAGGGACAAGGAGGACATAAGAGAATACGTCACTCCTGTGCGCATCCTCTTCAAGAGAATCCCCACGAATGAGTGACCAAACGAAAGAGCAGTCTCCATCGTGTTCATGAACAGAATTTGCATCGAGGAGTTGTACAAGGCTTTGGCATGTAACTCTAGCCTACAACAAGACGTGTTGGCAAGGGTCTTTGATGAAGCAATTAGGGTGGATGACCAGCTGAGAGAGAGGAGCTCTCAAAATTCAAACTACAACAACTCGAGTCAGAGGACCTCAAAGGGGACCACCTCCTCCAGCAAGGAATCAACTCCTAGCATGTAGGACAGGGGGAAGGGTGCAGACCAAGGCCAGGAGCTAGCCAAGGTAAGGATGGAGTTAGCATGACTGCAGGAATTGGTGAGGAAACCAACATGACCACATGTCCAATAATGCATGCATTGTGGTGGAAACGACCTCTCAGCCGAGTGCCAGGATCTTAGGTCTAGGCCTTGTGCATACTGTGGTAGATTCGACCACAATGCCATTCACTATAGGTTGCCTAGGAGATTCACCTATGTCCAACAATACAACCTACCATACCTGGGGAACAAGCTACCAAATTTCCTTGGAAGAGGAGCCCAGCTAGCACTTCTAGCACCAAATGATGCAAAGCCTATCATCCCTAAGATAGAGATCAACTCGACAAGCATACCCCGGCCATCAGGACCCTATGTGACCCATCCACCGAGTGATGCTCCAGTCCATTACGTGGAGGAGCCTAATGAAGACAAAGCCTACGTAAGCCCTTACATCTCATATGACGAAGGGGGCAACCTAGTTCTGATGGACTATAGACCAGTACCAGTGATGGCATTAGGTAGAGGTAGGGGAAGGGGATTCACATGACTCACCCAAGATCCAATCTTGTGTTGGACTTGCGGTCACTCGAGCCACATATCATCATGCTATCCAGAGAGAGAACGGCTTAATAAGGAAAACCCGACCTTAGATGCATCGAGTGCAGCATCACTCATCTCTTTGTTGATTGCCCTAAACGAAAATCATCCCCTAACCCGACAAATGTACCCTCAATTCCCTTAGATTTGTTTGGAATTGAGACATTCGACAGCGAGGACACACCCATCCTGTTGCATGTCATGACCAGAGCACAAACAAAGTAGGCGGGAATATCACTGCTATGACCCAGCAATGTAGATGTAGCCTTAATAGGAAAAAAGAGCCAATGGAGAAGGAGGAAAAAAACTAATGCAAAGGTCACTCTTAACACTGAGGGTGCGACAACGCTAGTGACTTGCAAGAAGGTCACTGATGCAAAGGCAAAAACTAGTGCTCCAAAGATGGTAGAGAAAGGGAGTGCCAAGGTAGGGGAGTATCCCCATCCTAGGAGCCAACTCAAGGCAATAGCCAAAGTCAAGGACTGGGTAAAAGAAGCCCAGGAGCACCTTAAGGATGTTGAACCTGTCTTAGAGGACGAGATCGAGGACCTCTCTAGTGTAAGCACGCCAGTCTCACCTGCATGACCAAGGTCGAGAGATGCACCCATGCCACAAGCGGCACCACCTAAGCCAAGTTTAGACATCACAAGCCAGTTGGTCAGTCAAGACCCGTGGCCAAGGAGAACAAACCCAGGACAGAGGCAAGCAACCAGCAACCTCCTCACGACATTAGTGACCACCCCAATGACCTTGAGTCTAGGAAACCTCCTCAGACAGCACCCCACGCTATGGCAAGAATTGAAACACTGGGTGGAAGAACCAATGGAGCATGCTACCTGCTGACTTGCAAGATCATGATGCAGTCATGCAAATGCCCAACTTGACACTACACTTAGTGCCAAATTCATTACACATTAATGCCTTCTGGGAAGGCACTGAAACGCATGCAATCTTGCCTATCCTAGCCCTAAGAGACGTCACACGGAAAGGAATCGTAGATACTGGGGCGGGAATGAGTGTATTGAGCCATATTGTGCTCGAGGCTTGGGGAAACCCACCTATCAAAACCACTAGGTTCAACGTCACTCTAGCTAACAGGATGAAAGTAAGGCCATTTGGAGTCTTAAAAAATTGGCCAGTGAAGATTGCAGGTGTCCAGTTCTATGTGAACTTCATTTTCATGAAGGGAGTGGACTACAACATTCTGTTAGGATTACCCTCAATGAGGAATGCTCGAGTCATTGAAGATTGGGGCAATGGTCTAATGTTCCCAGGGAACCAAACAATGGAAGTGGTAAAGGTTGAGATGGACACTTGGAAGACAACCCCTATCAACCTTGATGCCGTCTCAGCCATGCTTAGGGGTGACACATCAATAAGGAAGTCTCATGGACCTCTGACAAAATGCATCCCTTGTCCTGATAAAGAGTGAGATTGGATGCACGTGCTAGCAACCATCCATCTCCCATTCTTAGACGACGAGGATACATACGAACAAGCTGCAAAAATCGCAAGTGTCTCAAGGAGGGAGACCATGTGCCACTCTGTATGATGGCTAGGAGCTCAAGTAGCCAACCTAGACCTATCCCTTCCCATGTTCCTAGCAACAAGCTAGAACTGCACGAGACCCTCAAGTATCTGTCCGGTAGGTTGATTGGCAATCCTGCTGCTAATCTCAAGCCCCTCAAAGACCTCCTGAACACTCCTAAGTGGAGATGGACTAAGGTGCATGACCTAAAATTAATGTATAATTGGGCTTTAGTTACCAATAAAGGACAGGCTAGAGACAAGAGTCTAGAGGATGATGATCGAATAGGAGGAGCCGATTCTGATGATGAGTAGGAGGATTGCTACTCCAGTAGTGAGGAGACCAGGGAGGAGGTAGACACTGTAGAATACCCTCCCACACATCCACTGCATGAGACCCCCACGCTGGAAGCCCCTGTCAATGTCCATGTAGCCACCATCACCAAACTAGAGGACGAGGATGAAGAGGTAGTAGCACTAGCATACCTATGCATCACGGCCACCGCTCGATGCACACATAATTTTGATGTCTTGATTGACAAGGGAGCTGACTATAACATCTTGACTCACGCGCATTGGACCCTCATTGGTCAGCCACAATTACAACCCACCAACTCTAAACTTAGCCCATTCGGGGCCACCAGGTAGATCATATGCACTCCTAGGGAAATGCAAGCTCGCAGTCTCTATCGAGTCTGAGAGCCTATCCGTCATCTTCTACGTATTGCCAAACACAAAGGATGTAGTTCAAGAATCGTTATTAGGATGCACGTTTAAGAAACAGGCACAATGCACCGTAGATTATGATTTGCAACATATTCACCTGGCCATTAGCAATGTTTGAATCATGACAGCTTTCAGCAAGGGCAGTGAGGCTCCACCCAAGCCCGCCATGCTGCCGATAGAACTACCTAGGACCAAGCCTAGGGGGAGGGTCGTGAGCCACCACAACCTACCCAGACCACAAAACCACCACCAACTAAGACCATCCCCAAAGTCCCAGATCCCGCACTTAAATGGGTGCCAAAGCACCAAAACCACCTCCCCATAGCCAACAAACATAGCCTCGCACAACTCACAACCGTCACTCAAATCCTAAACAACCAACCCGACGCTATTGACATAGGCGCAAAGTCAAGCTGCGGTGGATTCCCAAAGATATATTGCAAGCTCAAGGATACTACGAAGGCCGCACGTGGATATGGGTGCCTAAGAAGAAACATGCTAGAAGCACAGTCCAACCACGCCCATCACTTGCCTCCCATCTCTAGAAAGCCACACTCCTACTAATGTAGTGAACACCCAGAAAATTCGAGCAGCCAGACTACATAACCTGTGATGGCTGCATTGCGGTCAAAAACCCCCAACCAACCTATCAAACCACACAGACACGAGACACCCCAAAATCATCTAAGGCTAGAGAGATTGGCACCCTAGTGGCTACATATGAGGTGGGCAAAGCACCACCCGTGCCCCTGGCGCCACCCTTAGTACCCCAAAATAGCAATGGTCCCACCGACCACGCTAAGGAACTACCTATAGACACACCACTGTCATGTCATTTCCCCCTCAAACCATTAGGGTCTATCTCTCTTCCACCTCAACCACCAGCAAGCCTTAGGCCTTCCTACGAGCGACATTCATTTCCATCAATCACCAAGGTGCTAAGAATACAGGAGATGACTTGGTAACTTGCATCAAGCTCTTGGATACCACCTTCACCACATTCGCTAGGAACTACGAAAGACTTGACCTTGGCTTGCTTGATGAACCCCTTTCCATTGAGGCTTGTTCCTTATCTTGCACTTAGGAAGAATACAAGTTAATAACCATAACATCCCCTAAAGTCTCAAAGGAGTGTTAGAAGTCTGAAACAGAGACAGAGAGGGTTGGACTCAATAGTGTAGAGCAATGAGCTCTCACACATTTTCTTCTATTCTTCCATTCCACACATTACTAAAGAGAATAGTTACAACTTAAGTTCTAGGACCATTCACACCAAACAGCTAAGTCCTAGCCACCAACTTATTTAATGTTTGCATCATGTAGTACAGCTGGACAACTCAAGTGTCGGGTATGGTCATACAAAAGATAGTAGATCGAGCTTGAAGTCTTAACACTCCCCCTCAAGCTCAAGACAACATCTGCACACCAACCAGCTGTCTAAAAACACTGAACTTATCTTTACCCAAGGACTTGGTAAAGATATCCACAACCTGCTCATCAGTCTTTACATGCATGAGATCAACTCGTCCTGCCAGAACCATCTCTCTGATGAAGTGGTAGTGTACCTCTATGTGTTTCGTTCTGGCATGATATACTGGATTCATGGCCAAGAGTACACTACTCAAATTATCACATAGTAACTTCACTGGAGCATCCACCTGTATGTCCAAATCAGCCATAAGCTTGAGCAGCCATGAAATCTCGCATGCTGCCAATGCAGCACCCTTATACTCTGCCTCAGTACTAGACAAAGCGACCATAGGCTGCTCCTTGCTACTCCAGCTAATCATGCCACTACCAAATCCAAAAGCATATCCACTCGTAGATCTACGGTCATATGAGCATCCTGCCCAATCTGCATCCGTGTATCTAATGAGTTTCAAGGGCTTATCTCTGACATAAAATAGCCCATACTCTACAATGGACTTAACATATCTCATAATGCATCTAACTTCATCCAAGTGCAGATTTCTGGGCTTTTGCATAAACTGGCTTATGAGCCCTACAGCATAGCTCAAGTCAGGCCTAGTGATGGTCAAGTAAATCAGACTGCCAACCATCTGCTTGTACATAGTCACATCCTCTACTTCACCTCCAGTGCTCATGTCTAGCTTGACATTCTGATCAAGAGGTGTATCCAATGGTTTGCATTCAGCCATGCCATACTTCTTCAACATTTCCATGGCATAGCTCAAGTCAGGCCTAGTGATGGTCAAGTAAATCAGACTACCAACCATCTGCCTATACATAGTCACATCCTCTACTTCAGCTCTAGTGCTCATGTCTAGCTTGACATTGTGATCAAGAGTTGTATCCAATGGTTTGCATTCAGCCATGCCATACTTCTTCAGCATTTCCATGGCATAGTACTTATGCATCAGCCATAAACCATTTTCAGCTGGAACTACCTCAATGCCCAAGAAACACTTCATTTCTCCTAGGTCCTTCATGTCAAATTCAAATTTCAGCATCTTCATTACATGTATGCTGTATGCCCAAGCCATCATCAATATATATGACCAACACTACCAAGCCATTGTCAGTCTTCTTTGTAAATGGGCTGTGATTAGCCCTATCAACAGCAAATCCCAATCTCTGCAAGTAGTTACTGATCCTAGCATGCCAAGCTCTCGAAGCCTGCTTCAGCCCATACAATGCTTTTTTCAAGTTACATACATAATGCTAAAAATCAAGGTGAACATACCCTTCAAGCTGAACCATATAAACATCCTTTGCTAAGTCACCATTAAGAAATGCATTCTTAACATCCATCTGCTGCAATTTCCAGCCTTTAGCAACATCCAAAGCAATCACGGTGCGTATGGTTGCCATCTTGGCAACAAGGCTAAATGTTTCCTCGTAATCAAGTCCATACTGTTGGGCATATCCCTTTGCGACCAGCCTGGCTTTGTATCTCTCCACACTACCATCTGACTTGCATTTGATTTTGTAGACCCATTTGCAGCCAATGGTCTTTTTCCCTTCAGGCAGTGGCACAAGATCCCATGTCTTATTTTCAGCCAAGGCATTCATTTCTTCGTCCATGGCTGCACACAAGTTCTCATCTTTCACTACTTCAGCATATGTACCTAGTTCTTTGATCTCCATCACTTTTGTCATGTAAGCATAATGCTTTGCAGAGTAGCCACTGTACGTCAACCTGTCAACAGAGTATCTAACCCTCTGTGAGCATGTAGGCTGTGGTGCACTACTCGATTCCCCTCTCTCATGAGGCGGAATGTACCTGCTCTTCCTTGTGCCAAGCTTATAGACAGTCGAAATACCAAGTTCACTGTCTAAAGTATCAGCAGACTCATATCCAAAAGTCATTCGACCAGGTGTCATCATACCAGATGCATCCTCAGTAGCTTTCTCTTTTCCTTTGTTGTCCAAGATATCATATCTCCCCCTCACTAACATACTGGTGTCAGTGGGATGGTGAGCTCCTCAATCTCCCTATCCATGGGGATACTGTTTGACTACTAGGTCCTGTCATAGCAGTGCTCTGCTGCTGCAAATCAACTATAGATACATGAATGGAAGGCATATCCGATGGCACTGTAACTGATGATACATACCAAGAACCCATGTCATAAATAATAACATCCCTGCTCACCAAAGTATCCATGGTAGAGGGATCATAGCATTTGTATGCCTTCTTCTCCTGCGAATATCCAACGAAAACACACTTATGCACTTTTGGATCCATCTTCTTCCTTTCCTCATCTGGAATGTGCACATAAGCAAGACAGCCAAAGACTTTCATGTGACTTACATCCGGCTTATAGCCATATAGCCTCTCAAATGGTGTCATCTCATGAATACCTGCAGTGGGAGTCTGATTCAAGATATACATGGCTGTCATAATAGCCTCAGCCCAATAATAGAGCGGCATCTTCTTCTCATTCATCATGGCACGAGCAGCTTCCATCAAGACCATGTTCTTTCTTTCAGCTACCCCATTCTGCTGAGGAGTGTAGCTACATGTAAGCTGCCTACGTATGCTATTTTCAGCCAGAAAGTTGTCAAGCTTATTTGACACATACTCCCCACCGCTATCTGATCTCAAGCAAGAGATATAGCAGTCAAATTCCTTTTCAACCTACTTTTTAAACTATTGAAAAATAGCAAACACCTCATCCTTTGTCTTTAGAATGTAAACCCAAGTATAGTGACTGTAATTATTAATGAATGTCACATAATACTTCGAGCCTCCCCATAAATGCATTATGGGCTGACCCCCAAACATCAGAGTGTACTAACTGCAATGGACGTGTACTCTGCCTTACATGCCTGACAAATGGCAACCTGGACTGCTTACCAAACTAGCAAGCATCACATACATGACCAATATCTGAATATTGGAACTTGGGTAAACCTGTAACAAGATGTTTTTTCTGCATAATTTGCAGCCTTTGCAAATTCACATGCCCCACTCTCTTGCGCCAAATTTCCAAATCTCTGATAGTGCCAGAACCATGGGCAAATATAGCTGAATTCAGCTCTAGCAAAGTAGCATCAAGAGTAAACATTCTGCCATTCCTGTGACCTCGAGCTATCAACTTGCATCTATTGCCAAACTCTTCAATAAAGCAGCAATGCTTATTGAATCTAACCTGCAAGTTCTGCTCCGCCAACAGACAGTAAGTTCTTCGTAATCGAAGGAACATGCAATACATCATGCAAATTTTTATTTTTGCCATCATGAACCACAAGAGGCACTTTGCCTTTATGTTCAATGCTATGCTGCGTGTCATCACCTGTATAGACATAGCCATGTTTTTCAGCCACCATATCAGTAAACCAATCACCGTGAGGGGTCATGTGGTTCGATGCCCCTGAATCAATGTACCAAACTGCATCATCAGTGCATTTTTTAGCAGCCCTGTATTTTACATACTGCATGGCAAACAGTCTATCACCTGAGAAAGCATCTCCCTGACTAGACGTAGCAAAATGTCCATGCTGTTTGCCCTTCTGATTGCCCTGCTTCTTCCAGCAGTCCTTGGCAATATGCCCGTACTTTCCGCAGTACTGACAATCCTTATCCCTATTGGGATTGTCAGATGGGTGCTACTACTGCCAGGAGCCTCTGCCTCTAGGGCTAGATCTCCCCTTGCCTCTAAAGTTTCCACCACCTCTTGCATTCGATACCTGCTGGTTGTTATTGCCATAGGATGCATTCCACTGGCCTCCTCTGCCAGATCCATAGCCTCTACCTCGGCTACCATAGCCAGCTGATTCGAATAAAAAACTGCATCCTTATTTTTAGAACTGTTTGACCCTGTAGCCAAGCCAAGTTTAACCTCCTCATGTATAAGCAATGCAACCAGCTCATTAAAATCAGGTATTTCAGCCCTCACAAATTTAGAAGTATCAAAAGACTTATACTCAAGCCCCAAGCCATTCAAAGTCACAGCAACCATGTCTTCATCTTTAACCTGTGAACCTCCAGATGCCAGCTGATTTGCAATGGTCTTAACCTCCATGACATAATCCTGTATAGATCTGCTCTTTCTCTCCATGTTGTTGAACTTCTACTTCAACTGTATCTTTCTGGCACTTGTGGTTGTGCCATAGTACTTGACCAAAATGTCCCATGCATTCTTAGGAGAGCTACAGTTCATTATCTGCATTACCATGGCATATGATATACATAGAGACAGCCAGTGCAACACCCTACGAGCTCTTTGTGTCCAAGCTTAGTGTAATCGTCTCTGATCAGCCGTAGGTCGATCTGGGAGCTCAGGTTCAGCTTCTGCTCTAGTCATCAACTCCCAGTAGCCTTTCCCTATTAAGAAGTTCTCCATGCAGAACTTCCATATGGCATAATTTTTACTGTCAAGCTTTTCCCCCACAATCTGGGTTATGTTGTTGGTTCTTTTTGCATTTGCCATGATGTCAACACTGCCTGACTTCCTACAAGCCAACAAGTCACTCTGACCAACTTCAATCCTTGATTGTTTATGATAGTTTTATGCAGCTATTCTCTGCAAAAAATCAGGGAATTTCAGCTCTTTACAACCTCAAAAACATCCACAAACATGTGGTATAACCCGTAGGTACATCAGTCAGTACATAGACTTTGCAGGTACTGTAACTCTGTGTCATGCAAGCTTACTACAATGAAGGGAATACGTAGTCTGGAACCTGCAATTTTTCAGTAACCAGTAGTGATTTTACTATCAAAAAACCACTTTAAATCATGTCATACATGCTCCAAACTTTCCCAGACATTTGCTAGTATATGTAGGAAACTAGACATAGTCATACGGGCACAAAACAGTCCATATCCAGCAAGTACAAGTGACATAAATCTACTCACAGATTGTATACAACCAATAAACTGTCAAACCAAGATGTATTTCAGCCCAAGAGATCCACAAGCCACTTCATACATATGCCACTGTGTGTAGGCATCAATACATAACCATGCGGGCATTCGCAGACTCTCTGTCTTCAAGAAGTAATGTCAAAAAGTACATGGACTGTTTATGACCAGCCAATACACTATCAAAGCATTTGTTCTCTAATTTAGATTTCAGTTTTTAAGAGCTTTCAATGCTCATCTCCATGCTCATAGCATTCAACAATCATATCTAGTACCATACAACTCCCTGTAGGTAACAAAAGGCATGTATTTCTTCAAGTCAATGAGTATATGTTGTAGACAGTGAACGACAGTTTTCAGCCAAGTAAATACTCCCAAATTTGAGTATTTTTGTAAACAACCTTTAGTTCTCAAGCATAATATCCAATACATATGTTTACATAGCATGTATGTGCTCCAATAGGTCCTTTTGAACATGCCAAGGAGCTCAAAGCTCTTGCCAATGTGTTGCATATGCTATGTATACTCTGTATAGAGCAGTTCAGGCTTCTGTTCTAGGTTTGTAATTAGTTTGTAGAACTCCTAGATGAGCTCATACTAATGTACCAGCATGCCAGGGTGATAAAGTGCCTTCCAAAGTGTGCAACTAAGTTGTAGATGACTTAAGTATTGATCATTGCCTTCACAAGAAGCCATGGGGATTCATTATGTCAGTTGGTGCAATCACGCAAAGTGCCCAGGAGTATATAGCAATAGCATTTGATCTTCATACTGATTAATGCCCTCTCTAATGTGATCAATGGCACCTCCAAATGCTCTAGACAAGAGCCAGACAATCCTCAACCAATACTTGAGCCAAATAGAGACCTGATAAACCAATGCATACCTTCAAAAAGACAATGGCAAATAGCCCTTCTTCTCTTTTCAACCTTGGTAGGTCAGTCTTCAGATCTTCTTCCCGCATGCACTCCACAGAGCCCAGTCATGGGTGCTCTGATACCATGTTAGAAATCTGAAATAGAGACAGAGAGGGTTGGACTCAACAGTGTAGAGCAATGAGCTCTCACACATTTTCTTCTATTCTTCCATTCCACACATTATTAAAGAGAATAGTTACAACTTAAGGTCTAGGACCATTCACACCAAACAGCTAAGTCCTAACCACCAACTTATTTAATGTCCGCATCATGTAGTACAGCTGGACAACTCAAGTGTCGGGTATGGTCATACCAAAGATAGTAGATTGAGCTTGAAGTCTTAACAAGGAGTTCATCGATAATGGTGAAATCTCAAAAGATCACACCATCACACGATTAATAACATCCTACCGCAAGCCCCAAAGGCCTATGTCAACTGTTGAGATTGAAGAACTTACTCAGCTCACTGACTCTAACTCCTCGTTCCTACAAAAATGGGGTAACCTACGTCTCCAATGGGAGAAATGGGGTTTCCAAATAATGACTAATGCTGAGTAGCGACGTGCCATCAAAACAACTAAGTATGACCCGACTTACATATCACCAACCTCGTTTAAGGTCTTGGCTACCACTCACTCCAAACACCTAGACAACCAGGTCTTGGCCCATCCTTACATTGATCATATCCTTACGAAAAAAGAGCTACATGTGGCTAGCCGCATCAACTCGGTGACTTTCTAAACCGATGTCCTGACTTACTTTACCCAAGCATGCATTAGCCCTTGTAATCTTGATTTTCATGCCCGATTGGAATACAACCCTGATTTCTATAATTGGTTGATGCCCAAGTAAATAGCACCCTACGGTGCTCAAATGTCTTGCCTCTCCCATGTCCAATTCTAGGAAGGATTCTTGTCATTCCCAAGGGGGGAGGGGGTAAAGGTGAAGAAAGGTGAAATCAAAGAAAAGTGTCATAAGATCTTGGAAATGAATAGAACTGCTCAAGGGGAAATTATTTTTCTTGCTTAAAGCATGTTCTTCTTGCCATAAAAGCATGATGAATTTCTATTTATTTTCTAGCAAGAGAATGTCTTAGGAATACTAATGGTGAACCATGATATATGACAGGAACCTTAAATGGTAGGGCAAGATAAAGGCAGCAAGCTTCCGTTCACAGAGGAAGAGCAAGCTAAGTATGGCTTGACGGTAGAAACGAGGGGCTATAGCCAATTCACATTCAAGCATGTCGTGAACCTAAAGGATGTCATCATGGAAGAGCCACCCATAAAATGACTTGTGGACCAGTGCAGCCTACAGAAGTACGTAGAAAAGGTTGGGCAAGTAGTCAACTACAAAAAATGCGCAGAGTTTCTGAGGAGCTTCAATGTTGAAAGGAACTATGGCATGGTGACAATCAGGAAAGGGGAAGAAGCCCACCAAGTAGAGGTAAAATTGAGCCGTGAGGTGGTGGAGAAGGCCCTAGGCTTAACTAGTAAGGCCGAGCAATGCCCAAAGAGGGACGTGTACAATATGCTAGGGATGAACAAGGCTGTTGTACACACAATGGATGGGATAAGTTTAGTGAATATTCTAAATCCTGAGATCAAGTTGTAGGCAAAGATGGTCCATACTCTCTTCTCCAGTCAAAGGTACAATGCCCTTATGAACAGAATCAGGGTGCCATTGTTGGAGAGCATCACAACAGGGTCCCCAGACGAAATAGATTGGAACGCCTTCGTGTGAAAAACTATTGAAAGCTCAATGAAATCTTTGACCAATGGTAGAATGATAGTATGAGGAGAATCCTCGACCTCTGCAATAAGATCAGCTCGAAAGAAATCCTCCCCCAAAGCATCCACCATCAGGTTTGGTGGGATCCTAACGGCCATCATCTAGGAGGCCTTAAAGAACACAGAGGAAGGTGAAGAGGGAGTAGGGGAAACCCCTGACTGACTGCCTCACTGTGAACATATACAGTCAAGTGAAAGGACTATAAGTGATAAGGAAGAGCAAGAGACGTAGTTTGGCCAAGAAGAGCCGAAGGCACAGATGAAGGGAACCCCATCAAAGTGGTAGAAGGAGACAAAAGAAATGATGACAAGGGAGAAACGGGCTGAGTTGAGGAATACCCAAAAAAAGTCCAAGAGGGCTAAAGATGAGAGAAAGAGAATAGCCGAGAGAGAGGCAGAAGACCTAAAAAGAAAGAATGATGAAGACATGGCAGAGGCCATGCACATGTCTATAAAGGAGGCCTACAGTTCTAGAGGAATGGCCACCTTGAGCCCACGGCATGAAGGCAAACCAAGTGGCAGCACTGAAGTATCCCTAGTTATTGCGGGAAAGGGCAAGACTCCGTTGCACCCCCTCCCTTTGACTCTTATGCCTCAAACTGCCACCACCACCTCCACCATACAGGAGCCAGTGTCTGCCATGAACACCACTCAGCTCATGTCCATGATGCAGTTCTTGGTCACAAAATTACAAGAGATGGCACCATGGGCAGGAGCCAAAAGGTTGTCTACGTTGGATGTCGAATCCAGGCAGGACCCAAAGCCTTGCCTCGTTGCACCCCCTCCCTTCAACTCTCATGCCTCAAACCGCCACCACCACCTCCACCACACAAGAGCTAGCATCTTCCATGGACACCACTCAATTCATGCCCATGATGTAGTTCCTGGTCACAAAAGTACAAGAGATGGCGCCATGGGCAGGAGCCAAAAGGTAAGCCCAAAGTGGCAAAAGATGGAAGCATCCACCACAACACTGCCAACGATGCCCCCGGTTGCCGACTATGACACCTATGTAGATGAACTCCTAGCCCAATCAAAGAGGGCCAAGGAAGAGAAGAAGGTCGCTGCTGTGGAGCCAAAGGCCGAAAGAGAGGTTGTCACAGTCCTATGACTAGAGATGACATGACAAGCCTCTTAGCATTACAAAGAAATTTGGAGCTTGAAAGAGTGACTCGGTGCCTAAGAAAAGAAGGCTCAAGAAAATGAAAATTGCCTAAGGCAAAGACTAGAGGATGAAGTCGAAGATTTGGTGGCAGAGCAGCAGGACCACAAGTGGCTCATCCAGAAATATACAAAGCTCCAGCACAGCGAATGGCATGGATGGAATCTATGCATGCAAAACTACTGGGAAGCCCGCTAGAAGGAGACCATGCACCAAAAGAATGATGCCAAGAACAAGAGGATGCCCTAGTATTCCAGCGGTGGATGGCAATGAAAGAGCAAGGAAGGATGGAGAGAGAAATATAATCCGTGTCAGAAATGAGGGACGAGGCCATCGACAAAGCCACAAGAAGCCTACAAGATGACCTAAAGAATGCCCAAGAGGAGGTGGAGGCACTAATGGCCATGGCCATGATTGAAAGAAAGTTGCACCGGGTGCAGATCTTGAAAGTTGTGCGCAAACCACTAAAGATCTATGAGAACAGATTGCAAAAGCCTATCGACAGTACTCTGTGTGGCTGAGCAAGGTAGGAGGATAGCCAAGGAGCAGCTGAACCACCAGGATAAAGAGAAGACCCAAATGATGGAAATCTAGAGCGAGCAGCAACAGATGGTAATGATGTTGTCTTAGGAGATGGAGAGGAGTAAGGAAAACATGGAAGAAAACGCATAGTAGTGGGAGAAACACAACCTTGAAAGAGTGTAGGGACTGATAGAGCATTTGGTAGTATCAGAATGTGAGAGGGTGCTCATAGAGTCTAGAGCTGAGACCGTCGAAGCATGATCCAACACGTAGAGGCAAACCTTTTTGAGCACTGTGCTTCATGTCGCACAAGTTGAAGGCAAGGACTCAATGGAGACAATGAGGAGGAAGCTGGAACTAACAACGAGAGCTTTAAGATATGGCCTACAAGAGCGCACACTTCCAACCGGCATGGACATAACCAAAGGAGCAGCAACGTATCTACTTGTGACAAGCCGGCCTCTCCACCGATGAGCTTAGTGAACTTGGATTCGAGGAACAAGAGCAGCCCCACCCACCCCCAGTCCAACTCTCTATGGAACAAGACACCGAGGAAGGGCTTGACCTTGAGCAAGCATTTGAAGAAGAACCACAAATCAGGGAGTCCAATCCGCCCTTACCTAATCTAACCCCAGAAGAGCCAAAGGGTACCAAGGTTCTCGGGCGCGTTATTGTTGTAAGAAGAAAAAGACATGAACTTGTGGAGCAAGCCCAGGAGAGGACACAGGCACAGCCATAGCACCTTCCTAACAAGCCCATGCTGCCACATGAGGATCACCACCCCGTTAACTGGCCACAAGAGCTAACTATCTAGCAATAACAAGAGCTCCAATCCCAACCCTTCGAGTTCTCCTTCCTTTACCCACCAGCCTTAAACCAATTCTTACCCCTAGAATAAGTGGAAGTAATCATTTGTTTGGGCAATACTCTAGCAAACCGATGGGTGGAGGAGCGGACCATCATCGTCACACAATGGAGGTAGGAGCCCACAGACTATTGGCAAGACAAGGTCTATCACATTCCCAAAATTGTCCAAGGCTACGAGGTGCATCCAAAGTGGTGGAGGAGGATTTGGGACACCAATTTTTATGCATGGATGGCCTTCTATGGCACGCTACAGGAAGAACGGAATGATCCCGCCTACATGCCCTACCCTCGCAGACACAGAGTGGATTACGATAGGGGGGTGCATGGCAAGTATGACTTTTCGAAGATCTAGAATGTCAATGTAGTAACTCCCGAGGAATGCATGACCTTTAGAGTAGGGGACTTGTGCCCTTCTATTAACTGCTTCCTCGAGGATTTCTCTTTTTTCCCGGACCCAGCCTTCATAACCATTTGCAATTACCTGAGGATCATTAGGTTTCTACTTTTAAAAAAAGCTAGTAGTAGCTGAGGAAGCCCACCTCCCCCCACTCTTTTTTGACATTAACCTAGGAATAGATAGTTGTGCTATAGCTAGGCTCATGATGAGGGCAACCCTACTTCCCTCGTTTTGCATGAGGATCCTTGAAGACATGAATGATAGCCACTTTACAAGGTGCAACCACCCTATTTTGTCAATCACACCTCTCAATGCAAGGGCTAACATCAAGGAATACCTGCAGAGCTGCGCCTTCTTGACTAAATCCCTAAGACCATCGTCCGAGGAAGATCAGGGTAGAGTTTGAGAGCACCCCTAGTATCCCAAAAAAAAAAGAGAGAAATAGAAGGGCACAACAAGGGCAAGACATACCTAGGGAGGTACCACTCACTTATGGTTAGACTTGTCACCCTAAGCTCCATGCACTGCACCCTCTGTCTACACCAATTGGTTCCTCAAGTGTGGGACACTACCAAGGGCTTGCCCAAGGTAGACCCATCTCCCAGTTCCACAAGCATCGGCACCACGCACTCCATGATCAGGCAAACACACCCCAGGTAGTGCACCTTCTTTTCTTTCCAAGTCCACGTAAAGGCCCTGCCACCAGCTTCAAGGACCCCATCATCCATGCAATACACTTCCAGACAAAGCATAAGACCATGGTAGAATTTTTCCACCTATTGGCTAATATTTATAGGTGATGTATCTTTTTGAATTGTCAAGAAGAACCAAGAATAATCATCCTCTAGGATTAGATAACTCAAGGAAATGAACTCATTCATTCTCATAAAAAGATAGGAAGGTGGCAAGTATCTCTATCTTACATCCTTCTTGATATCTTCCTAGCTTACAAGGGTTTGGATGGTAGTATCTCTATCTCACATCCTTCTTGATATCTTCCTAGCTTACAAGGGTTTTAATGGTAGCATTATCTTGGCACCATTGCTTCCACCATAAGCATGCCTTACCAACCAAAGCTTTGCAATCATGGCCTTATTAGCTCCACTTGTTCCTACCCATCAAAATAATGTTCAAGAGTTTGGATCTAGACTTCAACATTGGTCTCAACATCGTATCCCTTTCCCATGCATTCAAGAAGCTTGATCTACTTCAATATAAATTTCTTTCCTTAGAGCTCAATGTTCATGTCTACAGAAGATGCCTAGCAACCAAGATCACATCATTTAGAACATTCCTTTAGGATGTCTTTAGCTCTTCATTCTTGAATCCATAAATCAAATCATTCAACAAACACATGCAAAGTTGTTTACTTGGCCATTAATAACATTTTTCTCTAATACCATGTGTAATGTGTGCCTATAAAACAAGCCCTTGATAGTATGATTTGGGTAGCCCATCAAGAGATAGTCTTAGGCAATACTGTCCAAAATTCCCTTGTGATTTCACACACATTGGCGCCTCAACTTGTTTGAGTCTTACTCAAAGGGAAAGCTTCACTCCATACCTATCAGGATCGACCTGAATTTAAGGCTCTTAAACATAATTATCTAGTTTGTCTAATGTTGATAGTTGTGCAAATCATCTCAAACCGAACCAAAGCCGTATCACACTTTGTTCAAAGAGGGTGAGAAAGAGGGGGAGCTGGTGCATCAACCCTTTGTTCATAAGGCAAAGCTTCACCCTAATCCCCTAAACTAACACGAGGTCGAGCTCTATAATATTTTCTAGAACCCAAGCCTTTCATAAAACATCCTAAGTCCAATGTTTTTTAAGAAAAACTCGGTTCATTGAGACCACCCAGCCATAGGATGGATTCATCAAGGATTTTCCCTCCCACTTCCCATTTAAGATAGGATTTTTTAATTATCTAATTACCTAACATGATTGCTTCAGCATATAAAAATAGCTTCTTTAATTAATCTACTAACACAAAGTTCATTTACGTAATTTAGGCACACACAAAAGTATAAGATCAAATAATCTCTAAAAGATTGTAGCAATAATGTATTTATCTACACCTTCTCCGAGGTGCAACACTAGTCAGCATTGTTCCCCTTACATTGGGACCCATATCCAAAGGACTTGGATACCGATGTCCGAATCCCATGGTCACAATCCATAATCAACCCTTTATCTAGAATAGTATCTTTCAACATCTACAAATGTTAAATCATGAAGGTTTCTCATCTCCATTGTAGACCCAACATGGGGTATTTAGAACCTCCCTAACCCACATGCTACTGTAGGAGAAAACCAGCATTCCACGGTGGCCTTCACACCACTCAACCTTCATCCAGCATGAAGGTTTCTCATCTCCATTGTAGACCCAACATGGGGTATTCAGAGCCTCCCTAACCAACATGCTATTGTAGGAGCAAACCAACATTCCATGGTGGCCTTCACACCACTCAACCTTCATCCAATTATCGAGAAATGCCCTTCTATGTTCCTTGCCTTTGGTGGCATGTTTTTCCATAGTGTGATCATGGAGGTGATCCACACATGCATGAAACTGTCATTCAATATGCTTAGAATGAGTAAAATCCCACCCTTAGGGAATTCTTCAAGTTCAAGCAAAAACAAGGCAAACAAACTATCTTTAAATTTAAAAAAGTAATCTTTTCCCATAACAAATTAACATCTCTTCAAGACAAAATAGAATTTAAAAACACCCTAAGGTACCCCACAAGCATCAATAAACTTGCCAACATAATCCTCAAACGAGTGCTTATGCTAATTGTCCTCTATTAAGTCCTTTGACTATGTTTTGTTCACTCTAACAAATCCTTTGACTTTAAATTTCCACCATCCTTTTGTGAACTTATCTATTTGAGGTTCATATTACCCCCTCCTCTCTATTTGAGTGCTAGTCCCATGGTAGGTCAATGAGGTAGCATATGGTAGCCATATGATGCAAATGATGAAGAGATAATGGTGTGGATATGAACCTCATAAAGAAAATGAGATGGATATTGATGGCGAATGCTTGCATCATTGTGTTGTACATGAAAGAAAACATTGTGCTCTATCATTGGGGCGAGTATCCTAATTGTGCTAACTGTGGGAGCTAGTGTAGTGTGATTGGGAGATGGATTTGATGCTAGCTAGGATGAAACCTCCTAAATATGTTCCACACTTGAGGATTTGATCTATGAAAGGGTGGATGTGTAGTGAAATTTAGGGTGGAAAGTTTATTGAGCAATTCTAGGGTGTCCTACCCTTGATGTGCCACAAATTATGATCTAGGAAAATTGGGGTAGGGGGTTAGAGATGGGGCCAACTAACTAAGACCACCATGAATATCTAACTTAAGGACCTCTAGGTGTAATGTTTGTGTGCACAACTAGATAACTTTAGAGCCTTTTCTCTTGTATTACTTTTTTTTTCTATTCCATGTTTTTAAATTTCAATTGTCAAGAGTAGTGGGCATTGATTTTAAGCAAGGCAAGACTCACTCATTACATATTACTTGACAATATCTAGATAGGGAACTACAAAAGTAACAAGTGATAGTGATGGGAAAACTCATTCTCAACCATATCATCCAACAATTCTAGATTGTATGCTCATGGGCATTGGCATCATCAAACACAATGGGATTTTCCTTTAATGAAGAATGAATAGGCATAAGTAGTTATAGGTGACCAAGGAGGTAGGATCTAGGCAATTGTTGAATGTCCTAATGAAGGCTACACAAGGTACTATGAAGCCTTGTGTTGAAAGAAAATATATGGTTTCTGAGCCCTTATGATAGGGATCTTTGGAATTTTACCTCCCATGTTTACCAAGTTCAAACAAATCTTCATGCCACCTTGGATATGGAAAACATTTTAGGTCTACTCTTTCCTTTTTAACCATCTTGCAAAAGGAAAATCAAGCATGTTCATTTGTATCAAGAATGTTGCCTATCCATGGCAGTTGGTCCACATATGCATACATGAGATTCAAAGTTTTTCTAGCTCATCAAGCTTTGATGTCATTGTAAGCTAGGACAGAATCCTATTTATTAATTTAATCAAAAATATCTCAACTACAAATGCACTTATGGTAATGAGTTAGGTAGTACTTTCTAAGGTTTTTGAGGACTACAAAGTCAAAGGAGGCTATAGGACATCTACCCTAACTTATGCTAATTTGTTGGCACTTCAAGCTCTAGTTTTTTATTTCTAGCATCATGTAATAGAGTAAAAATGCCTCAATGCCTTAGCCAATATTTAGCCTAACTAGGATTAAGTATAAAAGGCTAAGTTATAACTTGCCAAGATCTTTTTGCCATTTCTAACATTTCATGTTTGAGGTCTCAACCTCCCACCATCTAAGAGAGTGCATACTCTTGGCCACCATAGCATTGGAGTGCATGCCATACTGCAACCTCTCATCAATGATTCTCAACCATTAATGGTAACATGATTTCAGCATAGCCACCTTGGCTATGGTTTCTCAATAATTTAGTCTATTTTCCTGTATTTCCAATTTTATAGTTTGCTATGGGAATTAGCTTCTTTACATTGGTATCAAAGCAAATATTTGATCCAATGGGAAGGTCACTTTCATGGTGGATCTCATTACAAGACTAGGAACAGGGTAACTGGAGGACAAGAATCAATCTCATAGGACTTGACACGGTTAAAACTGTGACTAGTCAAGGTTCTCTGCAGTAAGTTGAGACTAAACTTGAGGATCTTGAAGAAGGTTTGAAGGAATAATGGTGGGTTCAAGGCCATTTTAGTAGCTCATGGTCAATTTTGGGGTCATTTTGAAGGTTCTTGGACTTAACTTGAGTGTGGACAGGGTTTGGAAGAGTTAAACTGTGGTTACTTTTTAAAACATGCTTCTCTTTCCTCTTCCCAAGTTTCCTTGGTGAGAAATTTCATGGAGATCTCTTCTCCTACCTCTTTCCCATCGTCATTACTCTTCATGTGAGCTACTGTGAGGGATGATTGTAGATTTCATGAGCAACCTATTGAATATCTAGATGCTTCATCTTTGGCTCAACTTTACCACATGGCACAAGAGGAGATTCCATGACAGTTTGTGCCATTTTTCAACATCCTCTTCTCCTCTTGAATCGGTCCACGCCTTCATCTTCAAGCTATGCCCTCATTTACTTGATCGAATATAGCCCTGACATGGAATATTAATCATCTCTTACTTGATATTTCACTCTTCTTGAACCTATGAGCTCTCATCATAACCCTAGCTATGGTAGAACTTAAACAGCATGAAAATTTCAAAGATTTTTTGAAGATTTGAACCAACCTTGATGCCTTTTCACTTCAACGAGTGAAAGGCAAGCACTTACAATAGAGATTGGGCTTACATTGGAGCTTTAAAGCAAGATTGGAAGTATTTTCTCCATTTCAAATTGGGGAAAAATAGGGTAGCCATCAATTTTCAACAAATTTTGCTTTATTGAAGCTTCAAACCATAGGGCTTTTGTTGTCTACAACTCAAGGAAGGTTAGATTGAAGCTATTCCATCAAGGATTGGCTTACATTGAAGCATTCCATCAAGATTGATGGCACTTTCATCCTCTTGAAAACATGAAAATGTATGAAAATTCTTGAAATTCTTGATTCTATCAAGAATTTGGATTCTTCAAAGCTCAAAGAACCTTCTCCAACAATCATTGTGGACTTCTACTCAAGCATGGGATTCCCTTGATTCATTGGAGCAATCTTTATGATTTGGAGCTGAAGTTACATAGAAGTAATCATCATGGGACAAATTCTTTCTTGAAGTTGGCGTTATGATCTTCAATCTTGATCCATTTGATAATGGATTGTGTTGAGAATTGATCGGTTATAGTTCATCTACTACTCTTCATCAGCATTAAGACGTAATCCTATTGCTTTCAGTTGAATCTCTCTTTTCATCCTATTGTTGAACCAGTCCTACTGTTGATAAAGAGAGATTGAGTGTAATAGATCCTCTAAAATTACCACTAAAGAGCATCTAGAATTCAACTTAGGACTTATTGTGATTGCTTTATGATTTCCCTTTCCTACCCATTCATAAATTGATGCTTACTTGATTGCATCATGCTATTCATTGCCTACCTAACTTGGAATTTGATTGGATGATTGAATATTAATGCTATAGGACTAAAATAATGATGAAAATGGTAAGTGGAATTTTTATAAAAGCAATGAGTCACTGCAAAAGGGTAATGCCCTATCCTTAGCCCTTTCAATTCAATCATTTCCTAATCCCCAATCCCATTTCATTAAAGAATCCAAAGACTTTTCCAATCAATGCATAGCATCCCTGTTTGATTAGCCATTAGAATGTACTTGCCATGTTGATTTTCTACAAGAAAGAAATGGATGCCATGCGAGTTGAGAAGATAATAGTGAGGTAACCCCTCCCTTCCTGATTATGACCCTAAAGGGGTGCACAATCTGACTTGAGGAGAAACTTTGCACACCCCTCAAGTCTTAGATTCCATGCAATTTTCCAGTTTAGGTGCAAGTACATGCCCATTGACAGAGCTTGACAACAATATAGCAGTGATCTACCCAATTTAGAGAGCTACAGGTGGTTGAACAATTTCACAGGTTTATACATGTTGAGATATCGAGCTCCACTCGTGATACGCCAGGGTGACCGTTGTGTATTTATGTCACCGACTTGTCAGTTGTTGCAGACGCGGTTGGTACACCGCCCATGAATAATAGCTACATGATAGCTATCCTTATCTACTCTAGTTCGTGGCTTAGTTAGTATGCCACCTTAGTTAGTTGAGTTTGGTTTGAGACCCATATATAGGGTTCTTCTATTTCTTTGTACTTGAGTTCTTTTTGGCTTACACAACTAAGAAGAGGAAAACTGATTTCAGCCTCCACCTCTGTGTGTATTCCCCTATTGTGCAAGCAAGAAAGCTACAAGTGAGACTCCTTCCTTCTCTCCCACAATCTTGACATGGTATCAGAGCCTTGTTCGTGGTAAGGAGCTCAAGAAAGCAAGCCAAGCTCGCGGTGTTCTGGTAAGAGGAGCAGTGTTGCTTTCATTTTCTATTTTGGGAGCAGATCTCTGCAGGTAGCACAGCCGGAAAGTGCAGGAGTGCATTATCTCAGGTTGAGACGCCCTTCGCGGTGAAGCAAGAGGGCAGTATATGCTGCGGGAGAGGGCTTTAGCCCTTGGCGACCTTGTTTTTTTTTATTTGAGGCCATTTTGGGGCCTGTTTTGGAGGCGGAAGTTTTCTGCACGCACTCAGGAAAAGGCCCAGTTTTATGCTGTGCAGCCACTGTTCTACAAGTCGGTGAAAAGTTACTGTAGAAATTGCATCATATGCTTGTGCGCAGAGACATTGGGAGTTACAGAATCATCCATGTTGCCTGTTGATGCAAAATCGTCACTAGGAAGTGACTGTGTGGTCGAATACCACTTTCGTCAGTTTTGCAGATTTGCCTTTGTGAGGCTGAAGCTGTGTTGTTTGCAGTGACAGAATTTTTTGCAGTGTTCTGTAATGGCGTCTGATTCTCTCTCACAGATTGTCACTGAAAAGCTTGACAAGAACAACTTCCAAGCATGGAAGTTTAGAATGACGAATTTCCTTATGGGAAAAGGATATTGGGAATTTGTTACAGGAAATGAAGAAGAACCAGTTCTTCCTGATGTTCCCAATCAACAGCAAATGCAGGCATTTAAAGCATGGCATGAGAGAGCCAAGAAAGTTATGTACTGGCTGTCTATCAGCATTTCAGACTCTATGATTGTGCATATTCAAGATGCAAGTACGCCAAAGGAGGCATGGGATACTTTGTCAAAAATGTATAGCACAAATATGCAAGCTAGGAAAATGCAGCTCAAGCAAGAGTTACACAATGTGCAAAGAGAAAGTATGAGCATCAATGACTACCACATGAAGGTGAAAAAGATTGCAGATGCACTTGCTTCCATTGGGTCGCCAGTGGAAGATGATGATTTAGTCTCAGTGACCTTGAATGGTCTAGGAAAGGATTATGCACAGTTCCGAACATCCATTTCCGTCCGTGAAAGATTTCCTCATTTTGAGGAGTTGATTGCTCTTCTAATTTTTGAGGAGCAGAGAAATGGTGGTGCATCTTCTTCAGGAGGAACTTCAAAAGAAGCTGTCTTCTACTCAAATGCTGGAAGAGGTAGAGGCAGAGGTAGAGGAGGTAGATATGGAGGCCCTGGTAGAAATCAGAATATGCAGCAAACTCAAGAAAACCAGTCCTATGGAGGAGGACGTGGTAACTCTAGAGGCAGGGGGAGCCAAAGAGGTCGTGGTGGATGGCAAAGAGGCCAAAATGCAAACAGTAATGTTGAATGCTACTACTGTGGTAAAATGGGTCATACGGCTAAAGACTGCTACAAAAAGCAGAATGATATCATGAATGGAAAACTGCAACAAGGGAATTATACATCTTCTAGTAGACAGGGTGATGACAGAAATGAGCATTTGTTTATGGTGCAGCACATGAACAATTCTATGACAAGTGCAGAAGAAAGCAATGATGTATGGTATGTTGACTCAGGTGCATCAAACCACATGACAGGTCATGCAGAATGGATGGGGGATGCAAGGAAAATGGAAAAACCAGGATTTGTGGAGACTGGTGATGATACTGCACATCCTATTGTGCAGATTGAAAAATTTCCTTTGTCTATGCAAGATGGGAAAAAGAAATACCTGTCCGATGTATTTCATGTCCCGAATATCACCAAGAATCTAGTTTCTGTTGGTCAAATGGTTGAGCAGGGCTTGCAGGTCAGATTTAATCCTCATGGATGCTTTGTTGAGGATATGAAAAATAAAGGTCGATTGATAGCAAAAGGAAAGAAGAAGGGCAGAATGTTTACATTGGATGCAGACATGTTTGAATTGAGTGCAGCAATGTTTGCACATGGGACCGGTGTAGTTGCAGATATTGATATCTAGCATAAACGCATTGGTCATGTTAATGTACAGTGACTTAAATCAATGCAGGCCCAAAATATTGTTGTAGGATTGCCCAAATTCAAGGTTGCAGAAATGCATAAGGTATGTAAAGCCTGTCAGTTTGGAAAACAGGCAAGGAAACCATTTCCTAGACATGTTAAAGAGAGTGAAAAGCCATTGGAATTAATCCACTCTGATGTGTGGACTACTAAAGCTGCATCTCTTGGAGGCTGTCATTATTTTGTTACTTTTATTGATGATTATAGCTGAAAAGTTTGGGTGTATTTTATGAAAAAGAAAAGTGAAGTTTTTGGGCATTTCAAAACTCTTAAAGCTATGGTTGAAAAAGAAACAGGCCTGCAGATAAAATGCCTAAGGTCAGATGGAGGGGGAGAGTACCTCTCAAATGAGTTTGCAAGGTTCCTGCAGGAGCATGGCATAAAGCAGCAATATTCATGCAGTCATACCCCACAACAAAATGGAATTGCAGAAAGGAAAAACAGGCATATTGGAGAGGTATCTCGTGCCATGCTCAATGAAAAAGACTTGCCAGATTTTTATTGGGCTGAAGCACTTGCTACAGCAGTCTACATAATGAACAGGACTCCCACTGCAGCAATACATGGAATGACTCCAGAGGAGAGGTATACTGGTAGGAAACCAGATATTTCTCATTTGAAAATTTTTGGTTGCATTGCCTATGTACATGTGCCAGATGAGTTGAGATCCAAGTTGGATCCAAAAGCTGAGAAGTGCATCTTTATTGGTTACTCTCTGCAGCAAAAAGGGTATAGATGCTATAACCCTTCTACTCGTAAGTTTACAGTGAGCAGAGATGTTGTTTTTGATGAGATGAGAAGCTGGTATAAACCAGTAAATGTGATTGATGATGTAGATGCACAAAATGGTAATGCTGCACAGAATTCACAGCAGCAGTCACAAAATATTAGTGGACCTGGAGCGTCCTCTAGCAATGGTTCACATTCTTCGCCATGGACAGGCAGATTGAGATCAAGAGAATCTTCTCAAAGCAATGCAGATAGTGGTATGCAGGTATCACGAAAAGGAAAAGAGAAGGTTGATCAGCCCATGTTTGATGTGAATGCAGGTCACTCTTATGTGGATGGTGAATCCAGTGGCTCAGAACAGAGCATTGATGATGAGTTGGGTATTCCTTCTATTATTACACCTGGAGTAAGGAAGACCAGGGATGTTTTGAGAGTACCTGGGAGTGAACCTACTTTGCGCAGGTCTACGAGAGCTAGGTATCCTGTGGATAGGCTAAAATATGATGGATTTACAGTCATTCACTATGCATATATGGTTAAAGTGATACAGGAACCAGAACCCACTTCTTTTGAGGAAGCCATGGAAAAATAAAAATGGGAGAAAGCCATGGATGAAGAAATGGATGCCTTGGAAGCAAATGCTACATGGGAATCGGTACCTTTGCCTAAAGGTAAAAATGCAATTAGCTGTAAGTGGGTTTATAAGGTGAAGCACAATGCAGATGGTTCTGTGAACAGATACAAGGCAAGATTAGTTGTCAAGGGGTATGCACAAACATATGGCATTGACTATGAAGAAACATTCAGTCCGGTTGCAAGGATGGCAACCGTAAGAGCAGTCATTGCTATGGCTGCATCAAAGGGATGGTCTTTACATCAGATGGATGTAAAGTATGCCTTCTTGCATGGTGATTTGCAAGAAGAGGTCTATATGGAGCAGCCACCAGGTTATGTGCATGCTGTTCATCCTGAGTTTGTTTGCAGGTTGAAGAAAGTCTTGTATGGCTTGAAGCAAGCACCTAAAGCATGGTCTGACAAGATAGGACAGTATCTTGTCACTATTGGCTTTCAGATTTCCAATGCAAATTTCTCACTTTATGTGAGAAAAACAGAGAAAGGTATTATGCTACTTATCATTTATGTTGATGATTTGATTATGACAGGTGACAGTGATGAAGGTATCCTTCATGTGAAAATGCTATTGAAGCAGAAGTTTGAGATGGGAGTCGTGGTCGACTCTGGACATCAAGGTTTTTCGAACACACCTTCAACAATTCAAGAAACAATTTACCACAGCCTAGACAGAAAACAACATAACACATTACATGGTAAGCTTCAAAATCTGGCCTACATCATTTTGCGTCTCAGGATATAATTCTAAAACATATGATATTGTCTACCATTCTTCATTCAAAAGTACGGTGATCCAAGCATATGGAGCACTCAGGGAATGGAGAAGTCGCATTATATGGCACGCAATGCATACTTCAGACATACTCAACATGGTGGTGGCAGTCATAAAGGAAATAGCCTTCATGAACTATTCCAAGTGGTTCTACAGATGAATAATGCAATAGCTTCACAAAGAAGAGACTCTACATTCATCAAAGATTGTGCAGGCTTTGAGGGAAGTTCAATAAAAAAGGGAGAAGAAGATTCAAGCATTCAGAAAATCAAATGCTCTTCAATCACAACAAAGATGGAGACAGGAACACCACTTTATTAACCATCGATGGGTGAAGGATGGGCAAGTTCTCAACCAGTCAAGAGACACTTTCAAGCAAGAAAACATGGCTTATAATAGTCATAACAATTATAATAGCAAAGTGCCAACTTTACCTATAGTTTATGCCCCAAAACAAGGTGGAAATTATGCACAGAAGTAGAGGCAAAATTTCAAAAATGTGGCTAAGACAAGAGGCAATTTTTCAAGGGCTGAAAGTGCTTCTACACTATCCCAAAACAGTTCCAATAGTAACTTCCTTCCTCGCAATAAGCTTAGGGAAATGCATGCCAAAGGATTATGTTTCAAATGTGGGGAGGAGTGGTCCCAAGACCATAAGATGAAGTGCAAAGTTAAGAATTCTAAAATCAATATGGTAATCACTCAAGATGTGGAAGTTGAAGAAGAAGAGCAACAAGAGGAAAATTTACTACACATTGATGCTTATCCAATGGTGGAAGAAATTCATGAAGAAGAGGATCCCAGTAATGAAAGATTCTATGATCCTATGGATGGGTTTTCATTTGATCTGAATGGCACCAATGATTTTTATTCTTCTTTGTGTGCTAGGTCACATTATGTATGGATGGGGTACAAAGGGAAAAGTACACTAAGACTCAAAGGTATCATTAATTGGCAAGGTTGCACATATTCTAATAGATACGGACAATACTCATAGCTTCGTCATCAACGCCAAATCTTTGAGTAGGCTGAAGTTGCTACCCATTGATATGGAATCATCCTTGCAGATACAAGTTGCCAATGGTGCATATGAGTCTAGTAAAGAAGTGTGTCCATGTACTCCAATTGAACTATCATCCTTTTGCACAATACAAGTGGATTTGATCACTTTCGATATGGGGCGTATTGACATTGTTATCAGTTGTAATTGGCTAAAAACCCTTAGCAAATTTACTTTGGATTTGGAACAAATGAAAATGAAATTTAATTGGCAAGGGTAGCACATTGAATTGAAAGGCATAGACCACAAACATATAGAACTCATCTCTGTGAAAGGAAATCAATGCCAAGTCATACATCTTCACTATTTTGCTTGCGAAAGTAGATGAAGGGTAGCCACCAAATCAGTCGTCTTCTTCTCCAAAGAAAAGAAATCCAAGATTGGAAGAGCTATTGAAGGAATACAATGATCTTTTTCGGCCACCATCATCCTTGTCTCTCCAAAGAGAGAGATTGAAAGTCCTATCGACTTGTTGCACAATAGAAAGCCCATCAATAAGCATGTGTATCACTTGTCCAAGTTTGAGAGGGAAGAGGTGGAGTGACAAGTCGAAGAGTTGCTACAAATGGATTTAATTCAGCCAAGTCAATCACCATTTCCCTCACTCCTGCTCTTAGTCAAGAAGGATGGATCATTTTGCATGCACATTGATTATAGGTATTTGAACAAGTCAATGGTCAAGAATAGGTATCCTATTCCCTGAATTAATGATCTTTTAGAGGAACTTAAAGATGCAAAGGTCTTCGTTCGGGTTATCATCAAATTTGAATGAAGGAAGGAGAGGAGTTCAAAAAATAGCTTTTAGGACTAAAAGGGGATTGTACCACTTCTTGGTTATGCCATTTGGGCTTCCCAATGCACCCACTACTTTTCAAGCTCTCATGAATAAAATATTGCAACCCTTCTTGTTCAAAACAGTCCTTGTTTTCTTTGATGATATCCTTATCTATAGAAAATCCAAGGATGAGCATTTGAAGCATGTACGAGAGGTCTTTGACACATTAAGAAGACACACACTCTTTATCAAGATGATAAAAAGTTCATTCATGGAAGATGAAGTGGAATACTTAGGTCGTATTGTGGGAGGGAAAGGCATTAGAGTGAATCCCAACAAGGTGAAATGTGTCAAAGAATGGCCCACTCCTACGAATACAAGATCTTTAAGAGGTTTCCTTGGATTATCGTCTTTCTCCATATCCGACAAAAGTTTCAATGTTGAAATCTCTTTTAATTTCAGCACCCATCCTTGTATGCCTATATTTCTCTAAGGAGTTTATCATATGTGTGGATACTAGTGGAAAAGGAGTTAGGGCTATTTTGTATCAAGATCATGGATTCATTGCTTATGAAAGCTGAAAGCTTGATGACAAGGAGCATCAATTACATGTTTATGAGCAAAATATATTGGCAATATTGCACATGTGCTGAAATATTTCCTTCCACAACCAAATTTGTCTCCTAAAAGCAACAAAGATTGTTAACTACTCTTCAAGGATATGACTTTGAGATATCCTATATGGTTGGAGAATATAATGTGATAGCGAAAGCCTTATCAAGAATGTGGGCATGTTCCATTTCTACCATTTCAACTGTGCATAAGGATTGGATCCATGAAATTCAAGAAGAGTATTTGCTTGATGAGAAAGGATCCAAAATGATGAAGGAATTGCAATTATAAGGCAAAGGAGATAAATATCCAAATTATAAGTGGCACAATGGTCTTTTACGGTATCAAGGACGGATCTTCTTGACTCCTCAATCATCTTTCAAAGATCGCATTTTGCGAGAGATGCACTTTTCACCTTTACCAGACATCATAGTTTGTTCAAAACATTGGATAATATTCATAAGAGCTTTTATTGGAGGGGTATTTGGAGAGATGTTAAAGACTATGTCATGAGATGTCTTCCGTGTCAACAAAATAAGGATTCCACACTTCTACCTGGTGGTTTTCTTCAACCACTACCTATTCCTCATGGGAAGTGGAGTGATATAAGTATGGATTTCATAACGAGATTGCCTACAACAAAACACAAGTGGAATAGTATTTATGTGGTGGTAGAACAATTGACTAAATCAACCCATTTCATCCCAACCAAGGCTCAATTTACAACAAAGAAAGTGGCTAATTAGTTTATGGAATGGTCTTTAAGCTTCATGGAATGCCAACAAAGATTGTATCCGATCATGACTCTAAATTTATGGATAGCTTTTGGAGGAGTTTGTTCTCTTCTATGGGGACTATTTTGACTCCTAGTATACGACTTATCATCCACAAACGGATGGGCAAATCGAAAGGGTCAAAAAATGGCTAGAGGTTTACTTACATCATTCTTGCCATGATACACAAAATGCATGGGACCATTTTCTTCATCTTACAGAGTTTTGTTATAATAATACTCATCACATGAGTATTGAAATGTCTCCTTTTGAAGCATTATATGGCTACAAGGTTCAAGTGCCTACCACATTGTTTCATGATAATGTGAATCCTCATGCTCATGAAGAGTTGGAGAAGATGGAGGCTCTTATGAAGCAATGCAATGATAATATTAGAAAATCTCAAGAGATAATGAAAGCCTATGCAAATGAAAAAAGAAGACATGTGGAGTTTGACAAAGGTGAATAGGTTTTCTTGAAGGTCCCAAAATCTCGTTATGCATCTCTTAAGGAATGACATAATAAACTTACTCATAGGTATTATGATCCATACCAAATAATTAAGTGAGTTGGGGATCTTTCCTATCAACTTGGTTTAACTTCAACTACACGTATCCACACTGTCTTTCATATGTCTCAGCTCAAGATGTATGTTGGCCCTGAAAACTAAGTTCTTGAAGAACTACCTCCCCTTGATGAAGACACCTTAATCATTTATGAACCTGAAAAAATTGTTGATAAGCAAGAGAAGATTCTAAAAAACCAAGTTCTCGTGGAGTATCTTATAAAGTGGAAGGATTTGCCTATGGAAGAGTCTTCTCGGAAACATGCTTCGTATTTGGAACAATTTCCATGGCTTCTTCAAGAGGATAATTCACTCACTAAGTAGTGACTAGCTTGTTGTAATAAATCTATGTGCTGAAATTAATTGCTTTATCCCCATCAAAATTCAATTTTGATGACACAATTGGATATTACATATCGTCCTCTACATTTCTATAGCTTGCACATGGAATTGGACACTTCTACTTCAAGATATGGTCAAATTTGTACTATTGCTTATTTTTTGGGCAACCTATTGTAGTTTGTTTCCCTTACATGGTCCTTCTTCATAAACTTATTTGGTCTTCTTCAGCATGGAGTTTTATTTCAATATGATTTCATCTATTTCAAGCTATCCTTGTATTCATCCTTGTATCCTGTCCCAAATTTAGCTTTGAGGACAATGCTCTTCTAGGCCGGGATGGTTGTAATAGAGTAAAAATGCCTTAATGCCTTAGCCAATATTTAGCCTACTAGGGTTAAATATAAAAGGCTAAGTTATAACTTGCCAAGGATTTTTTTACCATTTCTAACATTTCATGTTTGAGGTCTCAACCTCCCACCATCTAAGAGGGTGCATACTTTTGGCCACCATAGCATTGGGATGCATACTATATTGCAGCCTCTCATCAAACTAATTCTCAACCATTAATGGTAACATGCATTCATCCTAGCCACATTAACTATGGTTTCAACCATTAATGGTAACATGCATTCATCCTAGCCACATTAACTATGGTTTCTTGGCAGTTTATATGTTTTATTGTATTTCCAATTTTATAGTTTGTTGTGGGAATTAGATTCTTTACATAGCATCTCAAGTGGGATATCTAGCACATGCTAGATTGACCACCTAAAAGTCTTTGTTATTTTGCAAATCACCTCTAGGTTTGATTATGACTACTTTTCAATGGATTCTCTACCAATGTGCTTCTCACTCTACACTTGGAAGGACTAGTCGTTTGGTCCCACGCCCCATTGTTCATCAGGAACTTATAGTGGAGAGGCCATTTGTGATGGCATTAGTGTTATTGTTGTTTCATTTACTAGCTCTTATGATCTGACACTAGAACTACATGATACTCTTGATGTAGTTGTTTTGGTAATGCCTATTCCTTGATTTTCCAATATGTGTAACTAGCATCCTTGTAAGTTCTTGTTATATCCTCATTGGCACATTCTACTTCTAGCTTGGATAACATGGTACCAAAGTTGTATTGGAGAGCTACTTTGATTATGGCCTAATATGATATTTGATTCTATGAAAATATGATGTTATCTATTGAAATTATTTTTTGAATTTTATTATTGCTATATATTAATTCCATAACAGTGACTTCTTACACATGTATGTATGTAGCACTAGTCACATTATGCAAGGCTTCAATAGGTAGGGAATTCATGTGTTTTGCATTTTTTGTGAGTAGATTATCAAAGCCGAAGTAATGCATATGCAATGATTTGTTTGGTTTACTGTTGATGGAGTACCTTTGGTACTCATATTATTATTTTTCATTTCACTAGTAAGTACAAAAATAATCACATCTGCATTACTCTAGGTATTAATAAATGTTCATTAGAAGCACAAAACATACTAATTCCCTACCTATTTACCTAGCATAATGCAACCAATACTACATGCATACACATGTAACAAATTATTATATGGAAAGTATAAAAGGCCAAACATCATGCAAATGATAACTTTAAATGGAATGACGTTCCTATTTCTCTTGCCTTAGCTTCAGGCTAGCTCCAAATCCAACACGTCTAGGATGCCAGTATCAGTGTAGCTAATGTGGATCCCCTTAGCCCAAGCATCTCAAATTCCCCCATATGCATCATGGATTCCCCCATATGTATCTTGAATTCCCCCATATGCATCTTAGATTCCACCATCCCTAATTCTCATGTCGGCACCCTACACTCCCTCATATGTATCCCATATTCACCCATATGTAAAAGGCTAACTAATGTTATGATATGAAATGTAATGGTCTTTTATACTAGCAACAATATAATTCATACTTTCTAATAAAAGTTACTATGTGCATTGTTAAAAATACTTTAATTGCAACACCTCATGGAAGGAGCGCTCTAAAAAAATGCTTTAATCATTTGGAAATAACTTATACTAATGCAAAAGTGCTCGGTACTTGATCCCCTCACCCTTTGCAAAATCCCTCGATACTTGATCCCCTCACCCTAAACCCGTTAATGAAAAAGTATCTAGTGCTCGATCCCCACACTCTTAACTGGTTAATGCATGAGCTCTTCCATTAAACTGGACACCACACACATTTGGCAGTTTTCTTACTCTCGCATTCATCTCCTGGTCCTCTGTTCTAACTCTCATCGAGCCAACATTTAGTCTCTCCGAATCCTCCTCTTCACTAGCTTGATGGAAGCTTGTATAGTCTTTAAGTACATGTCCTGTTGAATGAACATGAGATGGCTTCTTGTATCCACCTTTTGCTCCCTCAACAAGTCCCTTTCTAGAGTAGCTTGATGAAGCTTTATAGTATTTGCCATTTTCTGTTCTAACTACACATGGAAATATATAGCTTGTTTTCCTAGTGCTAGTTGGCCTTTTTGAGTCCTCTTTGAGGCTTTGCTATCTCCTCCCATTGACTCTTAAATATGTGATCTTCCTTCTTTAATGTTTCTTTGTTCAACATTCATTAACAATGCATGATTCCTATTCAAATGGGCTTCATCCCTCATGCACCATTTCTATAAAAATGGGCTTTGTCCCTCTTCTTTTTGCTCTAGTTCTTACACTTGCTCCATGTTCTTTTGGTAGAGTTTTGTGTGGAAGATGGAATAAACTTATGGCCTCATTGTATGTTAAGATGAGCTATAAAAGTTTCTCAAAAATCAATGGTTGATGGTCTTATTTGTATTCTTGTTCTTGCCATGTCACCAACAATACTATAAAGACTTATTGCTTCCCTAGTAATACATAGCTCTCACATTTTTTGAAGACATGAGTGAGAATGGTTCAAGGTATCTTCAAGTTCCTTGAGGTATTTTGTTAGGTAGATCCTACTTCTAAGCCACCTTTTTTACCATTTCCATAAGGATTGTTTGATCAACTTAGGTTTTAAACTTGGTGGTGATGACATATCAAGAAAATCACATATTATGAAATTTTAGATTGAAAATATCAATTGTGCTTTTGTGATTTAGGTTGTGCATCTAGTTTATTAAAGAAAACAAGGCTTTTTCTTCGATTGAGTGGATGGATGTGGCCATAGTGAGATATTGAAACTATTTGGTTTACCCTCATGTATTAGTAGTAGGTACATGCTTAGTAGAATGTGGGGTAGGATCAATTGGGGACGATTGGTCAATAAATTCATGGCTAGATTGAAAATACTACATTGCTGATCATACCCATTTGTATGCAAAAAATGTCTAAAAATGGGATTTTAAAGACCCCTTCAATTAAATCCTAATTAAATTACATATTTTAAATGACTCCCCCCCCCCCCCCCCAAAGGCAAGAAACATGCATAAAGGGTCCATGTGAAATTTTCTTAGGTCCTTTTTTAAGGGTGTGGGGGTGGGTGCGCTGGTGGGGAGGAGGGGGGATTTATATTGCTACACATCTACCTTTTCCATTGATGATGTTCTCTCTGGTACCTCCTCCTCACAATGCTAGCAATCACCCCACCCCCCCCCCCCCCCCCCCCCCAAAGCTCTGCCTCCTCCTCATCCACTATGTTTTTTTTTGTGTGTGTTTTTAATGTGCCTTTTTGGCGGATGAGGAAAGCCCAATTTTTTCATAAGAGCTGGGAATCGAACACATGCACCCATGCTCATAGTTGTGAGCTACTCTAACCAACTGAGCTATGCTCCTCCTCCTTTGTAAAAGCCAACTCCCATCCATCTCTACATTTCTCACTTTGCTAATTTACCAATAGGAAAACAATGGAGACCTCTAAATTTCATCTTCTATTTATGACCTTTGATTGCATAGAGAAATACTAAGTCACCCTTCTCAAAGTATTTTTGTTTGGCATGCTTGTTAAGCGAAGCTTTCCTTCATAAGTCACCCTTCTCAAAGTATTTTTGTTTGGCATGCTTGTTAAGCGAAGCTTTCCTTCATGCCTTATTGTATATCAATGCATGTATCACTATGAGTCAAGTTTTCGACATGTTCTAACAACATACATTTTCCCCTTGGTGAGCTTCTTCTCTTCTCATAGGATCTAGATATAATATTTAATGTTACGCGGCATGAGTGTTTGGCCAATCATGATAAGATGCATTTGGATTGGTGTTGGAGAGTGTCCTTATACTTAAAGGTAGCTTGCCAAAGAGGTCTATATAGATTTTTCATGAGATATTCCTATTAGGTAGATCTTGATTTTTGAATATTGGTTGCTTGCACTAGTGCTATTGCATGTCTAGGGCTTATAGTAGACTAGGACCATTTGAATAAATTTATTTGATGCAAAAGTCAATATTGTTAGAGAAGGCCATATCATCATACTTTTTATATGAGGCCCACTTGTAATTCTTGAGTTACATACATGCAAACATATTCCCTTGCAAACCTTGTGGTACACCACCACCTAGACCCTGGCCAACCTAAGAATTGCTTGCATAGCCTAAAAAATAGAGCCTCTTGCTAATTAGCTAGGATGCACAAATTGTGGTTCAACCACTTGTTGTACATACTATTCTTGCTAAAAATATTATCCTAGCCATTAACTTTGGTATGAAAAACGAAACAAGAATATTGGATTGGAACATTCTATATCATTGAAATCATGGTCTACTAAAACCAATTGCAATCTAAAGTACAATGGCCTATCCCCTAGTCACTCTATGAAAACAAACAAGAAGAGAGAGAGATGAAGAATCCAAGAGCACATGCACAAAAGCAATGGATATTTGAGAACACAAAGAGATAGTGTTGAATTCTTCTTCTTCTTCACTCAAAAAAACTAAATCTATAGCATGATAAAAGACTAATATGAAAGTACCGCAATGTATGTACATGTGGTCACTAAGTGTGAACCCACTAAGGAAAGAAGAGGTGGTACAATGAATGTGTCATAACCAAGGATGGACTACGTGGATGTAGTCCAGCTGTAGAATCACTGGTATTTCTTCATGTCAATCACCTAACATGCTAGTGAATAGTATCCTACCACATCACCAAGGTGTGTAGTGAATTCCATGTCACGTAGAGCTCAATATCTCAACACTCCCCCTCAATCTCAATATGAGCTTGTGAACTCCAAGCATGGTCTTGAAGCATTGAAGCTTCTCAACTCTCAAGCCTTGGTGAAAATATCAACAACTTGGTCCTCTATACTGACATAAACTAAGTCAAATCACCTATCAAAACCCACTCTTGAATGCAATGGTAATAGACCTCTATGTGTTTGGTCAACACATGATACAATTGGTTCCTAGCCAATTGAATGTGACTAAGGTTATCACAGTAGATGATAACCTTCTTGGCCACTTGCATCCCCAAATCACCAAGTAGCTTGCGTAACCAAGCTACCTCACATGTTATAATTGCAGCACTTTGTACTTTACCTCTATACTAGACAAAGCAACTATCGGTCTTGTTTTTTGCTACTATAAGTAATAGTAGTGCTGCCAAAGGAAAACATAAAACCACTAGTAGATATTTTGCCTAAAATACTACTAGCCCAATCTGCATCTGTGTAACCATACATGTCCAATGATAGTCTAATGTGGAATTGACATAACACAATGTGTGTTGCACTACATCCAAATGTGGCTTCCATGGAAGCTATATAAACTAACTCTCCAAACCAATAATGTAGTTTAGGTTTGGCCTAGTGATCATCAAATAGATAAGGCTACCCACAATCTTTAAATACATAATGACATCCTCAATCAAGTCACCCTCAAGATTTACAGCCATGGTATCTAATTAATGTTTTGCAAATCAGTGAACAGTATGTGTGGCCACAACTCCAGATCAAACCACACTATGTGCAACCATGGTGTCTAATTAATGTTTTGTAGATTAGTGAATAGTGTGTGCAACCACAACACATGCCAAATCAAACCTTGGAGGAGGAGGAGAACCGCACTCCAAAGAGTTCTGGGAACCAAAACGTGGACTCAATGAGAGATGATGATGACGTTGAAGATCTAGCCAAAGCTAAGATAACAAAAGTATTGAGACAAGAAAGAGAATTTGAAGCTCGGATGCAAAAGGTCAAAAGAGTTAATGAGGATGAATTAGCTACAATTTTTCTAGGTTTGAAGGATAACCGGTGAAAATCACCGGTTATCCAGATACCCTTGAAGTCGGATGTTGTTCCAATCCGAATGCAAAGATACTAGATGAATCCACACATGGCTAAATAAGTCAAATAAGAATTTGACCGACTACTGTGAGTTGGTTTCATAGCCCTTGTGGATCAAGCCAACTACATCTCACCAATTGTTATTGTCTCCAAAAAAAAACAAAAAACTTAGGATTTGTGTTGATTACATGAAGCTCAATGCCACCACTATTCTAGATCCATTCCCTGTCCCCTACCTAGACAATATCCTAGATGAGCTGGTTGGGCACAAGATGTAATCTTTTCTTGATGGATTCAATGGTTACAACTAGGTCACGACCAACCTCGGAATATCAGTCCAAACACACTTTCATTATAGCATGGGGAGTTTATGTGTGTACCGTAGTGTGATTTGCTCTAAAGAATGCATCGGCTTCTTTTCAAAGGGACATGTAGGAGATGTTTGGGCCTTATCTAACCAATTACATGAGAGTTTTTTAAGATGAATTTAGTATGGTTGGGAAAACAACACTCCATTTGATGCACCTTTTGCTATGTCTGACAAGATGTTGAGAGGTACATTTAAGTTTGAATCCTTTAAATTATGTATTTGTTGTTTGAGGAGGTGTTTTATTGGGCCACATTATTTCCAAAGATGGCATTATTATCGACCCCACGAAGGTTGCAGCCTATCATGCAAGCCACAGTGTCGAATTCACCATCCGTAGCTCTCCGATTCTTGGAACAAATCTGATGGCATGGATATCACCTACAACTTTTCACACATGTTGTCGTCCCCTTGAATCAATTGACATGTGGCAAAATCTACCGACAGACCAAGCGTTTTGATGCCTCAACTGATGCTTCTAATATGGCTATTGGCAGTGTTCTCATGCAAGAAGATTTCAATGGGTGGTTCCGCCCAGTCTTCTATGCCAATTGGATGCGAAGAAGAATTACTATGTTTACTGAAAGAGAATGCCTAGGCATGATCTATTCCATCAAGAAATTTCAACGTTATCTGCTAGGGCATGCTTTTATTTTCCATGTGGATCACTTAGCCTTGGTTAAGCAACAAAATGTGACGGTAAGGTTAGCAAGGTGAATTCTATTGTTTCAAAAATTTGACTACACATGGATATATCAACCAGGCACTCAACATGTGATTGTTGACATTCCATCCCAACTAGATTTCGACAAAGCACCATCTAGTGTTATTGATGAATTTTTTAATGACCACTTATGTGTAGCAGCAACAAATAAATAGGAGCCCAAACCACCTAATCCATCGTGAGCATGGTATGAGGACATGCTAACCTTCTTGGAGACCAAAGTGTCCCCACCCCATCTCTAGAAGGATCAACGGAAACAACTAGCTCTTCCAAGCCGGCATTTTGAGGCCATTATGGGCCAGTTATATCATCACACCCTAGTCGGAGTGCTACAAAGAGTAGTTCTACCAATGGAGCAATTTGTAGTTCTGGAGGGAGCTCACTAAGGGGTTCCCAACGGCCATTTTGATGCAGATGTAACCCTTCGAAAAATCCAACAAGCCTGATTATGGTGGCCAACTATGCATGGTGATGTGCAAAAGTGGGTCTAGCAATGTAACTCTTGCCAACTGCTAGGTCAACACGGTGTCAACGACCGCTTGCCACTCCTATCAATCCTACCCTTGGAGCCCTTTCAAAAATAGGGTCTCAACTTTGTTGGCCTAATCTCCCCAGCATCTGCATACTCTAAAAGTAAGTACATCTTGAACAGCATCAACTGATTATTGTACCAAATGGATAGAAGCATGGACTCTCGTGAATAACACCGCCAAATCAGTTGCCAAATGCTTATTCAAAGACATCTTCACCCAGTATGGTACTCCCATTGAATTGGTCAGTGATCAATGTACACATTTTGTTAACAAGGTCATCCAGGAGCTGACTTCGTTTTGCCTTCATCATGCATAAGAAGTCATCACCCTACTATCCACAAGCCAATGGCTTAGCAAAATCCACCAATAATGTAGTTTGTAAAATTCCAATTAAATTGGCAAATCAAAATCGGAAAGACTGAGATACCAAGCTTCTAGCCGCATTATGGGCCTTCTACACTTCCTCACAACCACTACCAAAATGACACCTTACAAATTGGCACTCGACCTAGAAGTCATCACACTTCTGGAGTATGTAGTACCTAGTCTCCGAATCACTGTACAAGGACAACTCATCCAAGAGGAATCTCTTCCCTTTTGAACGGAAGCCCTCACCCAACTCGAAGAAGACTAGATCCACAATGCTTACATCTTCCAGCCGGAAAAAAGCATCAAGTCAACAGGCTTTCCAAGAAGCAACTCTTTTGGAAGGGCAAACTCATCCTGGTCTTCTAAACTCAGATGGACAAGCTCCTATGCAAGCTAAAATTTTGATGGAGTAGGCCCTTATAGGTGTTCCATGATTCCGATACTAACTCTTTCTACCTGACTAACTCTTCCCAAGAAGACCAAATCCACAATGCTAGCATCTTCCAACCCAAAAAAAGCATCAAGTCGACAGGCTTTCCAAGAAGCAACTCTTTTGGAAGGGAAAACTAACTTGGATAGACCAGCTCCTATGCAAGCTAAAATTTTGATGGAGTAGACCCTTCTGGGTGTTCCATGATTCCGGTACTAACTCTTTCTACCTGACTAACTTACAGGGAAGGCTGCTACCAAAATCTATCAATGAATTCCGGATGTGCCCTTATCATGCTGACAACCTCCAATGTTCATTCCCCATGAAGTTGAAATCCCCTACTACCTTCACTATGACTTCATTACTAATTTTTGGATCTTTCACCTCCCTAGTTTCCCGCCTCTAGATTGACTTGGATCCATTAGTCGCCAGTCAAAGTGATGTAGCATTCATTTATGAAGCCTACTCATTTAAGGATACCCCCGACAATGACATGGTATCTCAAAAAATTGATCTTTATCATGCCCTTTTATGGCCTATTATGTTGGCATGGCAAAGATGCATTGGCCACAACACATTCGCATTAACTCAACTGCCTTTTAAGGGTGTTTCTTCCTCTCATCGCCCTTATTTGTCATTTTACACATGATCTTTGCCTTACTTTGCCAATCTTCTTTCACACCTTCCATGGCTATCTTTCAACTTGCAACTGAGAAAGTTTGCCCTCCTAGCCTAGAGAGCCTCATCGAAGTATAGCCTTGGATCAACTCCTTGCAGCTCAATGACTTCATTGGCCTACCATGGAGCACTACCCCAATGCACCCTAACACAATCCATCTTGAAGCAGCTCGTCTCAAGCTCCACCATCTACATCCTGTCAAAAATGTGGATCTAGAGCATGGCAAGAGCTATGGAGGATGGGAGATGAATATACAACTCATGATGACATAGACTTAGATAGACTAACTTTTACACAAGTGAATTAGGTTCCAAGATAGATTAGCTTGGACTTATAAACACATTCTTTTGTAAGATGGACAAAACACCGACAATGACTTAAACTAATAGTTCCATTACCTTGTAATGATTGTCAACCAAGTACATGCCTTTATAGCTTTTTGGATAGTACCACTCTCCTCACTTTGCATATGGGATTCTGAACATCTCTTCCTAGAGCATACATCATTTGTCTATCTTCTAGCCTCTTCAAGGCATACATCTAGCCTCTATGGGCAAGCATCATTTGCTATTCTCAACACATCCAGGGCCAGAAGTACACCCTATCTACCAAGCGGGTTCAAGAGAAGTTGTATTTGCCTAGCCATGGCAATCTTGACTCTCCACTACTCTCCACCTCAACTGTCAAAGAAGTCTTTGGCTTGATTCTTCACAAGAAATACCACCTATCCAATCTCCTCAACCCCCACAAATCCAAGTACGATAGCTTGAAGTTCCTTATGAAGGCCCTATACCTGCAAGCTAAGGTGTTCAAAGTATCCAAAACGATCGCTTCTCTCTTCTTCGGCTCTTCCTATCACATGGGCCCATATCTTCCACAACCGCCTCTTTGTTGAGACGAAACACCTCTCCCACAAAACAACTAGCACGAAACCCATGAAGATAATGTGCAATCAACATTTTACTCTACTCTTTCCCCCAACTAATCTCCTTACCACAACCCAACAACTTTCACCACCCACGATGGATGTCGCCTAGTCTCAACCTAAGACTAGAACGTCACACGAGCCCAACCCTAATCCTCATCATGACCTGATGGACTACCCTAAAGACAAAGTTCTCAAAAAAGAGAAAGCAACGAATCAAGACATTGCCGAGTCAACAACAGAGCATGACTGACCGCCCCAAGAAAGCCACCCCCCAACTTGCCCAAGAAATTCACCTCTGCCAAAGTCACCCTCCTCGAATCTCAAGACCAAAAGCGCTAGCGAGAGGAACCTTCACAAGACAACAAGCACCTCCTTTGCTACCATCCTCTCATTCACAAACCTTTCCCGATAACTTGTTCTCATCCCTCCAATATTTAACTAGGAAATGGCCCACTAGTCCCTGAATTTCATCAAGTTCTTGAACCGACAACACCACCACCAACAAGAGCTCACCTCAGTGGACCGCCTAAAGCAAGCCAACACCACCCTCTCCAAACAACTTCGACAAAAGGATGTCACACTCTACAAGCATCGACAAAGGCTGCAAGCATACCAACTTTAGATAGTGTGCATTTTCTTTGCTAGACAAACATGGTTTTTTCCCTTCAACCATAAACCTAAAGTAGTATAATACTTACAATTGACTTTATAGTTTCTTTACATGCATCCAAATTTTGATCAAACATGATTGTTGTTTCCTCTAGGTCTTATAGCCTCAAAGTTTATATTTTGGTTCAAGGCCCACTTATCTTGTTAGAGCAAAAAGTAGAAAATGCTCATGCAAATTATGTAGGCCAGTGACTTTTACTTCTTTGGACCCAACAACACAAATTGAAAGACACTATACATTTAAGAGGAGAAGTGGACTTTAAAGCATATATATATACAAATTAAAATAAGAAATTTCAATGTGTGGAGTCTAGTTTTTAAATCTCTCTCTCTCTCTCTCTCTCTCTCTCTCTCTCTCTCTCTCTCTCTCTCTCTCTCTCTCTCTCTCTCTCTCTCTCTCACCCAGACGACTATTACACAGTTCTTTCAAACAGACAGAGTGAGAGCTACTGTACCAGCCTCCAGCCAGACCTCCGAGCTCACACTACAGCAGGCTGAGGATCTAGCGTACCCGACGCCGCACGAGGATCCGTGGGTTTCGGACCCCACAGCCACACCGACAGGAGATCCGAAGGATTCTCGATCTACATCGACAGCAGACTGAGATCCGACGACACTCGACACATTGGATCTCAGATCTCCAATTTGCTCTTTCTCCACCGCCGATGTACCACATCCTGCATCCAAGAGGGATCACCTGCTATTAGCGACTTCGACGACTGCTACTACATCCCAGGATAGTATATCTCCCTGCATCTGTTACATATACACATCGCACCACTTTATCACAGCCGATATTTGTTCCCCTTTTGTAGCCATTATCTGAAGTACCAGAGCTACATACGCACATACACATACACGACACTTATCACACCCACAGCACCGCATTTTCAGTTTCCAGTTTTTAGCTTTTCATTCAACACTTTTATTTTGGATAGCTGGACCTCGTCAGTTGTATCACAATTTGTCTCATAGGCCAGTTTTGGTCTTTAGAAGACGTTAATACAACTTTCTTTCTTTCTTTCTTTCTTTCTCTCTCTCTCTCTCAATTTACATAGTTTTGCAAGAGAGGATAAATAAAGAATAGAGGCAATGGCCTGTGGATGAGAAGTGGTTTTTGGCTCTAAGGCACAAGTTCTTGAGCACTTGCAAATGTGTGTGGCACTTGCAAAAGCTTGCGGTGGCCTTGGTGGTTGCTAAACAAATGGAGATCCCACAACTTGAGCTAGAATGCATGTATAATAGATTTTTCATGGATGGCCCCTATTGCATTAGGGGAGATTCATTCATTGGAGAGCCATGATGCTTGCTGTCCTCTCTCTCTCTCTCTCTCTCCAAACTATCCTTTTCTAATATCTCTCATTTCTAAGGCTTAATGTTGGATGAGTTGTGGTCAAGTATACCTATGCTTTTGGCAGCATCACCATTAACCACGTGATGCAAGGGAACATTTTGTATGTGATCCAATCCGAGAGAGAGAGAGATCTACTTGATCAAGTCCAACTAGCTGGCATAGCTAACATTGCCAGCTAGGGTGGTGGCTTGAATCTGCCATGATGCATGTCACCAATGGCAACAAACTCCAGTAGGTGTGCAGTTGACCCTTCATGAGTGAAGCAGACAAATCAGGCAACAGCTCTTTAAGTATGACAACCTGGACGTCATTGGCAGACTATGGCAACAACTGGCTCAAACCAACAGGTTTGAGAAACATGCAAATGACCAATTAACTGGATAATGTTGGCTTTTATAGTTCTTTGATGACAACGATCTGAGATGGAATTCAAAGGAACGCATATGCATTCACTGAAGATGAAAAAGATGGTGCACACATTCTGGCAACAAATAGCTGAGACCAACAAACTTGTTGAGTAGGTAATGGTGTGTATAACGACCTGGACTATCATAGAGCAGCCATTGGCAGACTACGGCAACAAATGGCTCAGACCAACAGGTTTGTGAAGTAGGTAATGGTGTGCTGTTAAAGCAACTGACCAACCAACTCGATTATCTTGGCTTTTATGGCTCTTTGATGACAGCAAGCTAAGATGGAATACATAGCAAGACTGAAACTGCTGTGATACCATATGTTGGAATTGGAAGAGGCAAACACAAAATCAAGTGTCAGACCCAATGACAGAAATGGCTTCTTGAAGATGAAGAATATAGAGTACGGGGGCCAATAATGTGATGGCCCCCAACAAGAGTGAGGGCTTGGTGCCATGGTCTTGAGGACGTGTCAAGCACCTATTACTTGGAGGATGATTAAAGCCTCGTTTACATATTTTACATAGGCCAACTAGATTGACCTTTATTTAATGCACCTGAAGAAAGTTTGTGTGGTGTCATATGTACAGACAAATAAAGAAGAGTTGACACATAAATGTGTTCACAATGAGGGGAAATTTTCTTAACATAAACATCATGTTCATTGCAGTCTACCATCACAGATTAAAAGTCGGCTGAAGTAAAATGTCAAAAGCAGCAAGAAAGCCAGAAGAAGAGACAGCAGACACTGATGGTCAGTCCATGGCACAGATCCATCATACCTGCATCTTTGGACACATCAGAACAGAGGAGAACAAGTTTTAGAGAGTAAAGGCAGCTGATGCTTGTGCAAAACAAGCCAAAAACACTTCCGCCAGCCTGTGTCATACACTTTTGAGTTGTTTGTCACATGCATGAGTAAACATTTTGAGAAAGCTGTATGGGCATTGTAACGATTCCCAAAGTAAATGCCCTAACAGGCAATGCTAGAACTTTATCCTAAAACTGCAAACCAACATCCCTCCAAGATAGATGGCATCATGCTTTAACCAAGTGCCGGCAAGGCAAATCCCATTTGACCAAAAGCACTCAAAACAATTGTGATGCTCGTGCAACAGAAAATATGTGCCCTTTCCTTCCATTTTATTTCTCACAGCCATTATAAAACATGACACTGCACAGAAATTCCAGCACATAGCAAAAACAACAGACAAGGAAGAGAAGTCAAGCCTATTATATTTACAATTTGACAACTAAAGCTACCAATGAAGCCGCATGGTAGCTTGTCAATATTACATGTGGTTGTCTGATTGTATGGACCCGTCCTGGAAAGCCATGGCAAGGACTGGTCACTTATGCACCAACACATTTACATGTGCTTGTCTGATTGTATGGAACCATCCTGGAAAGCCATGGCAAGGACTGATCACTTATGGACCAACACATCTACAGATACCATGTCAAACAGGTATTGACTGTGGACTGCGAGTCAAGATGGTTGGGAGAATGAAAAGTATGCCGATGATGAAGAGAACTGACACAGTCTTTGCATCGTACAAGTCACCCAGCGATTCCAGCTGTCCAAGTGTAAGTCCAGCCTGCAAGATCCCTTGTATTAGCACCATGAAACTAGTTGATTAACAGATAGACTGAACAAACAACTTCACAGCTAGAAACTCACTCTTACAGACAGAATGGAAGCTGGGATTAATCCAATAAAAGTTGCCAGGAAGAAAATGTGGTACGGTACACCAACAATTGGTGATGCAAAATTGATCAAAGTATTAGGCAATGTGGGTGTGACACGAAGAAACAGCATGTAGTTAAGCAGCTTCCCTTTACGTTTGGCCACCTGCATATTAATGAAACCCTCATCAGTAAATCTCCCTTCCTCACTCCTTTCCTTGCTACCTATCCGACTAGGATGCAGCAAACAGATAGAGAATAGAGTTAACTTGGCAAGAAGAGAACATCAAATCAGCAAAATGGTTTATATAAGATAACAACGTGTTGCACCTATCGTGTTAAATTTTCCGAAGGGTACGAAGGGTACTCATATTGAACTTCATATCTTATGTAAGTTTTGTGTTTCCAAGCAGAGATTAGAAAACCATTCCCAGAGCAGTTTGATCCTAGCAATGCACTCTCTGCTTAATAGTAACCCACATTGGACCTAAATACTATATATGTTTGTGTTTCCATAGATTGGAAGGCTGTCCTCAGAGGAATCGTGATACCAACAATGCACACAATCCCATAAGTGTCCATGTGTGTGTACATGCTCATGCATGCCCACAAGCACATGCACACGTGTCAGTGTGTCTATAGTGTATCAATACCTAGAACTGAGCTCATTGTCCTCTGTATGAGTGCACCACAAACACGCACGCTGTGTGTTGTGAGTGTGCAGAAGTTAATTGGTTTTTTCAATTTGTGTCTGCATGTGAATTCAGTCAAAACTTGTAAGCAAATACTTAGGAGGCTGGAAAATTTTCACCTCATAATGCTTCTTCAAAATACATGCAAAACGCAAACAAGCACACGACTTTGTTGACTGTGTGCAGGAGTTACTTATTTTTCAAATTTGTGTCCGCATGTGAATTCAGTTGAGACTTGCAAGAAAATACTTGCTAGAGATATTTCACCTCGTAATGCTTCTTTATAATACTTGTAAATGACCCTATTTAAGATGCTACAGATGCACATCTGATCTGGCACCATAGTTTTGGAATGATGTTTTCAAGTAAACAAACATCTGTGGCTATGAGTTCCAAACTAAAAAACAAACCTTTCGTGCAAAAATCAACCAGATAGATTTTCCAAACTCAACAATAAGCCTCAGTCATTCCTCAATTCCCCAAATATTGAATTAAGAGTAATCCCAACCAGATTCAAAAGTATTTCATATAAGTCATTAATAGTACTAATCAACCTCACCTCTGTGCGAAAAATTCTTATTCGATGTGGCCAGAGCTTAAGTGCTATTGGTGCTCCACACAATTTTGACAGAAAATAGCACGAAGAAGCACCAGCAGTAGCAGAGAAAAGAACCAAGATCAACCCTTTGTAGACACCAAACAACGCACCCGCCAACAAGGAGAAGAATATAGTCCCAGGAATCATGAAGGTCTGCATAAATACATATGTTGAAATGTAACCTACAAGGACTTGCACAGTGTAGTCCTTTGTATAGATGGATAGGTGTTCCCTGAAAGAAAATAACATGGCAGGCACCATAACGTTTACTCAAAACAGAAAATTGATCACATGAAACAGCTCGTCTAGATATAACAAGATTCCTATACATGGCTAGCAAGAAACAGCTAACAAGATTCCAATGCATAACTAGCAAGTTTGTCTATTAACTTACATATAAACATCAAAAGTATAGCAGTCAAGGCACAAGATTTGTCTATATGAAGGCTGTCTCAAGTACTAAAAGATGCATAAGCTCACATCTTGTGAACAGCGTCCCTCCCACACCTCCCCTCCCTCGCTCTCATACATTCATAATTGCATGCTAGAAGAAGAAAGTCCTTCAAGTTGAAAGATGCTCAAATGCAAAGTTTTGAATGACGATGAAAGTAAGAACACTACCAATCTCTGAAATAGTCTATATGTCAGCCAAAGACCTAGGTCTGTAAATTGGATATTAACCAAAGCAAATAATATTTTGCAGAAACTCAAGTCTTTTTGGTGTTAGGACAATTCTAAACAAGTATTGCACTATTTCTAAAGAACAAGCACACCAAAGGCGATTCATGAGTGACATCCTTTCTCAAGACATCAACAAACCAATGATGATCAACCAAGGTTGCAGGCAAAGCAGGGGTGTTCACTTTGTGTGAAATGCCGTTATGACTACTAGTGAGGAGACAGGCACGGGATAGAAAGCCTACTACCACTGAGAAGGCTCTAGCACAGGATGTTTGTCACCGTGCTATGCAGGATGAGCTCAATGGATGCTCGATTCCATCGAGTATGATCAGATTTGGGAGTTGGTTCTGAATCCAGGCAAGTAAAAAGTGATTGGTATGAAGTGGGTCTATCAGACCAAATACCCAACTGATGGCACCTTGGACAAGTACAAGGTGAGGCTTGTTGCCATGGGACTTGCTCAAAGAGCAAGGTTGGATTCCTCTAATACTTCTGATTCAGCAGCACGTACAACTACTATTCAGACTATGTTGGCTCTTGCAACCCACCATCATTGGCCCGTTTGTTAGATGGAGGTGAAGCCTCTCTTCCTAAGAGGCTTCTTATAGGAGATTTATGTTGATCAACCTCGAAGCTTCTACGTGTCTAAAAAGAAGAACCATGCCTAATACTTATGAAAGGCTCTTTATGGCCTAAGGCAAGCTCCCAGGGCTTGGTACCAGCATATTGACGGGTTCTTTCTTTTAAGAGGTTTCCATCGATCAAACCCCAACCCAAACCTCAAGTCATCCTTTAAGTGGATGATCTGATCATTACAAATAGCCACACACGAGAGGTGGACCATAGACAAGATACATTATGCCACAAGTTTGATATGATGAGCTTGGGCATCCTCCATTTCTTCCTAAAATTGGAGATTTGTAAGTTTGCACATGGTATTTTTCTTTCTCAACAGAAGTCATCTCTCCAAGTTTGATATAGATACATGTAAGCCCATTTCATGCCCCATGACGATGAGTGCAAGTCATCTATTGCATGTGATCCACTACCAGATGCTAACCATTACAAGTGCCTTGTCAACACCCTCATCTAGCTCATTCATGCAAGGCCAGATACCTCTTTTGCTTTCATGAAGACTCCATTGCACGCTTACTAGAGAACCGCACAACACGTCCTGCACCATCTACACAAGACTCAATCCTACATATGTAGCGGAAGCCACTCTTATAAAATAGAGCCACTCCAATTGGGCAAGAGATGTCAATACTTGACGCTCCAATACAAGTTTTGTATGACCCCCCCCCCCCCTCTCTCTCTCTCTCTCTCTCTCTCTCTCTCTCTCATGAGGCGCTGTCTCTTGAAGCAACAAGAAGCAATCTATCATGGCTTTATCTTCAATGGAGACCGAGTATTACGCCCTTTGCTCTATCGCACAGGAGGCAGTATGGCTCCAAAGTATGGTGGTGAAGATTGGCTTTCCACAAATACAACCTATAGTACTACACATGGATAACCAAAGTGCTTTGACTCTAGCGAAGTACCCAATGTTTCATGCCTGTACAAAATACATCAAGGTTCAATACCATTATGTTCAAGAGCAAATCATGGAGTCCGAGCTAGCGATGGTCTACTATCCTACGAAAGACAATGTAATGGGTCTTTTCACAAAGCCTTTGTCTCAAGCTTCTATGCTCCACCACATGAGATTGCTTAGTTTTTAGTCACTCCCCAAGATCTGAGAGGGGGTGTTAGCATTCATAGGTCGTTCGACCAAACAGCAGCATTCTTAACTAGTCAACTAGCATTATATGCAAGGACTCGTCGGCCTGTTTTCATTATGCCTCTGCTATTTAAAGCAACTGCCTCACTACTACCTGACACATTTTCTTTTAGTTTACCGCTCTCCCTCCATTCAACACACATTCTCTCTCTCTTTTTTTTTTTCGTAAAAGGTAATCGTATTAATTACGAAAAAAATACAAGATTACTTGATTACAAGATACATGACGACAATCCAAGCCATCATGTGAAGAGGTGCTAAGTACTACAAGTTACAATTTCATGGCAAGGATGCGGAGGAAATTGCCATATGCCAAGGACGGAAGTCCTCCGTAACACATTCTCTCTCTCTCTCTCTCTCTCTCTCTCTCTCTCTCTCTCTCTCTCTCTCTCTCTCTCTCTCTCTCTCTCTCTCTCTCTCTCTAGCCGTGATCGCTCACATCGAGCACTTGACGGTGGCTCGCGAGATATGGCTGGAGCTTGATCAGATGTACAATCGGATGACCCTTATGAAGCGGGTTTCTTTGGAGGTACAGATACGGACCTTGTCCGTAAACAAGTCTTCTTCGCTGTGGGAGCACATTAACAAGCTAAGGCAGCTTCAGATGCAGGTTCAGAATGCGGGGAAGCCGATTTTCTCCGAAGACATGGCGATCACACTTTTGTCCTAGTTCCCGCCACGATTCGGTACATTTTACTCTGCCCTTATTGCTTCGGGGCGAGAGTCTACTCTTCGGTGGGAAGAGTTGGTTCCTATGGTCTTGGACCAAGAGGAACAGTTAAAGGGACAAAATGCTTCCAAGTCGGAGGCGCTGACAGGTCAAGCCTCTCAGAAGAAGGGGAAGGACCAAAAGAAGAAGAAGGGGGATAACAAGTCCAAGAAGAACAAGGAGAAGGACAAGGACAAAGACTGGCCATTGGAAAAAGGATTGCCCTGACAAAGACAAGAAGGACACCAAGGATTCTGGAGCGGTGACTGCACCCTCATCAGCTGCATTTCTTCATCTAGCTGTCATTGAGGACGCTTCACCGAATGCTTCTGATGCTGCGATGACGGCTCCTCAGGCTCGAGAGTGGATCGTTGATAGTGGTGCCTCGGCTTAGGGTACCATCTCCTTTCAGTTCATAAGATTTGCTCTCTTGGCCTTTTGGTGGAGTTTGACAGTACTACGGTGCGAGTCCTTGATCGTGGATCGAGAAAGGTTCTCTCATCCAAATATGAGAACGGCATTTATAAATTGAAATCTTCCACCGCCCTCTCTACTCTTCTTCTTACCTCTCAGTCACAGTCAGAGTTATGGCATGCTCGGTTTGGTCACCTGAACTATGATTATCTTCGGAGGGCGTCACGTGGACAGCTTGTTCGAGGGTTGCCGGATATAGTGGTGACCCAGCAGCCATGTGTCTCCTGCATTCGGGGGAAGCAGCATAAGGATGCCATTCCCCACATAGCTTCGCGGCGGTCTACTTCACCGATGGAGCTTGTATCTACGGATCTATGTGGCCCTATGAGGAATGAGTCCTTGCGTGGGAGCTCGTACTTCATGCTGATCGTGGATGACTACAGCAGGATGACATGGACCTACTTTTTGGCATTAAAGTCAGAAGCTTTCTCACACTTCAAGGATTGGCTTCTCTTTGAGGAGAACCGATCGGGCCGGAAGTTGAAGACCTTGCGATCCGACAAGGGCGGTGAATTTGTTTCTAATGAGTTTGCTCGGTTTTGTGCAGATAAAGGAATTCACCAAGAGTTTGCCAATACCAACACTCCTCAAGAAAATGGCATTCTTGAACGGAAGAACCGCAGTATGATCGAGATGGCGCGCACCATGATGGAGCACCGACAGACCCCTCAGGTTCTGTGGGCCGAGGCTGTGGCTACTACCATCCACATCCTTAATCGATCCCCTACTTCGGCCGTGGAAGGGATCACCCCGTTTGAGGCTTATTTTGGGACGAAGCCAGATGTTTCTTACTTCCGGATCTTTGGGTGTGATGCCTATGTTCACATTCCCAAGGCTCACCGTGATAAATTTGAAGCAGCTTCTCGAAGACAGGTATTTGTTGGCTACAGCTCCCAGTCCCAAGGCTATCGATTGTATGATCCCGTCAAGCGTGGAGATCCAGGGGAAAGTTGGCCTCCTTCTACAGTTCCACTGGAGCCCGTGCCTTTTGATTATGATTCTGTTTCTAACACAGAGTCTACTGTTCCGCCGGTCACCTCAGAGGAGTTACCACCAATGGATATTCCAGAGCCTTCTGCTGATGGAGAGAGACGAGGGGAGGTTCGGCCTCCTCCTCGCTAGACCCGTGACACACTCCGTGATTTAGGGATCGAGGGGGTTCCTGAGGAGTGGGAACCGCACGATGGTCCGCGACGGTCACGGCGGCACCAGGCACATTCTACGGAGCTTGTTTGCTCTAACTATTGTTTGATGACCCGTGTTATGCAGGATCGAGAGCCCACCTCCGTGAAGGAGGCTTTACAATCCGCACCATGGAAGAAAGCTATGGAAGCCGAGTTGGAGGCTATTGAGAGGAATGGCACTTGGTCACTCGTGCCCTGCCCCCCGAATAAGAAGGTGATTGGCATCAAGTGGGTCTTCAAGACCACATACCTTAGCGGCGGTTCTTTGGATAAGCACAAGGCTCGCCTTGTTGCTAAAGGTTTTGCACAGCGCCCAGGAATTGACTGTCATGATACTTTTGCCCCCACAGCTCGTATGGCGACCATTAGAGTTGTTCTTGCTTTGGCTGGCCATAGGAGATGGCCTGTTTACCAGTTGGATGTGAAGTCGGCCTTCTTCAATGGTGATTTGAAGGAGGAGATCTATGTTGAGCAGCCTCCTGGCTTTGGATCTTCAGATGGGAAAGCCTACAGGTTGAAGAAGGCCTTGTATGGCCTCAAACAGGCTCCGCGTGCATGGAACGAGAAGATTGATTCGTTCCTCCAGTCTCAGTTGGGATATCGGCGTTCCAAGGCCGATCCGCAGCTTTATGTTCACACTTCCGAGGATGGTTGTGTGCTTTTTGTATTATATGTTGATGATTTGATTGTCACAGGTGATGATGCACAGCAGATCCAAGAGACGAAGTCAGCTTTACATCGCACGTTTGAGATGACGAACTTGGGTCTACTCCATTTTTTTTTGGGCCATGAGATTTATCGATCTCAGAGGGGGATCTTTATCTCTCAACAGAGATATGTACAAGAGCTCTTAGTGTCTTTTGAGATGGAGGATTGTCGGGCCCTTTCTACTCCTATGGATCCGAACTGGAAGGCCACTTCCCATTCAGCTTCTCCTTTGGCGAATGCTTCCCGCTATCGTCAGTTGATTGGGTCCTTGATTTGGCTTCTCAACACTAGGGTTGATCTATGTTTTGCAGTTGGGCTCTTGGCAGGGTTCATGAGTGAACCTAAGACGGTGCATTGGCAAGCTGCTCAGAGGATACTTCGGTAATTGAGGGGGACGTCTAATTTAGGGATTCATTACCCCGCAGGGACAGATGGTTCAGATCTTGTACTTGCAGGTTGGAGCGACTCGGATTGGGCCGGTGATGTGGACCACAGGCGGTCTACTACAGGTTACTGTTTTACCTTGGGAGCAGGTGTTATCTCATGGAGTAGCAAGAAGCAGCCCACGGTAGCCCTTTCGTCTACTGAGGCGGAGTATCGGGCCGCGTCTTCCACCACATGTGAGGTTGTGTGGCTTCGGAGATTATTGGAGGAGCTTGGGTGCCCCCAGACTCGTCCTACTTTGCTGCAATGTGACAATGAGAGTCGCATTGCCTTGGCACGGAACCCTGTTTTTCATGCCCGGACGAAGCACATAGAGATTCAGTACCACTTCATCCGCGAGAAGCTTCTGGATGAGACCATCACTGTGGAGTACTGCAAGATGGAGGACAATCTTGCGGATTTGTTTACGAAGGCACTTCCCCAGGCTCTACTTCGGAGACATTCCAAATCCCTCCGGCTTCTGCCCTGCCCCGGCTCTGAGAGGGGGTGTTAGAGATCACAACCAGGCAGGCAAGCAGTCGGCTTCGGACTGTGCAGTCGGACTGCCACGTGGCAGTCCAACTGCTTGCAGCCCAGTCGGCTGCATTTAATGCAGCCGACCTGTCCTGTTTGCGCCCTGTTTTTCTAGCTATAAATAGCCGAAGATTTCCATAGTCTCCCACACTTCTCTGCTCGCAGATTACAGATCGGTGACGTGCAGATTCCGTCTCTGTTCGCAGATTTCAGACAGGAGACAGTGCAGACTGCAGCGGACTTCGAGGTGAACAGCAGCTTGCATCGTCGAGGTGGAGACACGCAGTCCAGCGCACTGCGCCCGTGTATATATCTGCATCTCTTTGTATTCAGCACACTTTATACAGCAGATCTTCATCTTCCACTGTCTCTTTCTCTCTCTTCTATCTCTGCGTTCTCTCTCTCTCTCAGTCCTACACTTCCGCACCGCTGCACTCTGACACTCTCTAGGTTGGAGTGTCATCGAAAGGTGGTCTAACAAGCCCTTGTAACCTCGAGGAATGCAAAAAAACCTCCTAGTGCTGCAGAAATACATCAAGCCCTGGCGAGTCACCTGACTTGCATCAAAAACCAAAGATAAGCCTAGTTGTGCACATGTGATTAAATTTAGGGTGAGCCTCTTCTTCCCATCCCACACAATCAGCTTTGAAATGTCACACTGCCAACAATTCCATCTAAAAAGAGTTCACAGCCAAATGATCCTCCACAAGGTGCCACTCCGCCTTTTGGAGAACCAACTTCCGCGAGCAAACAAGCTGGGCAAGCAAGAAGGAAGAGGATAAGAAAAAGGGGGCATCAGCATTAAGAGCTTGCCACTAAGAACTATAAATGGTCGTGTTACCATGAACCATGCCCCGCTCTTCCAAAAAGAACCAGGTAATAAAGACTCAGGGGTGTCAATCAGTGCACATGGCACGAAAGAGAGACCGCCGAAGCACAACCATGTGAGTGTGCGCATCCAAAATAGCCCCACCATCCATACTTTTAGCAGTGCAAGCATGACTCCAAAAGAACCACGAGGTACTTGCATGTGAAGTGTCCTTTTTCCATTGCATAAAGCGAATGTGCGCCGTAAGAACCCTCCAAGTGGAGGTAGTCCAAGCCAAAAGGGGCAAAAAATATGTGAGCGTAGGAAGCATAATGGAATGTGCCACTTTAAGGCGAACATGGAAAGGCCAAGCCCAATACAAAAACTTCATCTCCAATTTCAGAGAAATCCATCGCAACAACTGCTAGGGCTCAACATCAATACCCAAGGGTTAGCCCAAATGCCACACGACATTCCCATGGGGGATCACCATCCCTTACCATTGCAAAGACTACAAATCCAATTCACTACAACTGATGAGGGAGGATTTGGCTACATTAATACGAAGATCAAAGGTTTGTTGGCCAAAAAGCTTCCATAAATCCAATGTCATGGGGAGATTTGCTTGTTCTGCTTTGAGAATCATAAATGTGACATCTGCTAGTGATTGGCCCACAAAATATTCGCCAAAGGGAAGAGAGAGACCATCCAACTATCCCGTTGTCACTCAGTGAGAAAGCATAGAAAGGACCAGATGGGTCGTCAAGGCAAAGAACAAGGGACCCAAGGAGCAACCATGTCTAACTGATCACGCCAAAGTGAACAGCTCAATGACACCATCATTTAGCATGACTGGCAAAGAGGCATACATGCTGATTGTGTGTATCAGACCGGACATGCACGGACCGAAACCCATAACATGCATGAGCTTTGCTAAAAAAGACCAATCCAAATAATCAAAATCCTTTTCCAGGACCAATTGAAACAGCACGACTTCGTGCTTGAAGTGCTTTGCATAGTCAATGGCCGATTGAACATTCAATACATTGTGTAAGATATTCTAACCCTTCATAAATCCATATTGGTTAGGGTGCACAAGGGTAGGAAGGTGCTTGTGGAGACGATTAGCCACGACTTTAGTGAAAATTTTATAGATAGATCCCATCAAAGAAATTGGCCGCCAATGTTTCAACATCAAGGGAGATGGCACTTTCGAAATCAACTTAGAAGCCGGCATAATTCCCATCTCCTAGATCTTTTTGCACATGGTTGCCAAAGGTTTGACAAGAGTGGTAACATATGCTTCAAAAAACTCATTAGTCAAGCCATCCCATCCTTGACTTTTGTCCTTAGGTAGATGTAACAAAACATCCATGACCTCTCCCTTTGAGATATCTCTGTCCAAATCACAATGCATATCTAGTGACACTTGATCCTTAACCAAGGCATAGAAAACTGAACGGACTTGGGTGGTGTTTTAAGTGTGAGGAGATGAAGTACCAAGAAGGTCAAGAAAATATTCTCAACACATACACACAATGGGCTGTGGGTCTCTAGCCATCAAGTTATCTGTATGCTTGAGGCGCACCATATTTTCTTGATCCGGAGAGACGTGCAAGCCTTCAAAAAATTTAATGTGACTAAGATGAAGCATCTTACAAGATCTCAGTCAAGCTTTGCAACTTGGCTTGCTGATAAGATCTCAACTAGAATTGTTGGATGAAATTTGTCAACCTTGTGGCCAGTGGTAGTAAGAACAAATCATCTAGGGAATCAATCAGCAAAGAGAGGACCAATGCCAGCATTGCTTCAACCACGTGCCAAAGCTGTCTACAAAGAGAAGCATGATGAATACCATATTGCATGGCAACCCTCTACACATTACAAGCTATTGCTAAAAGGAGTCATTGACCCCTGTGGAAAAATCACTCAAAAACCTGTCGATCAGCTATTCCATATAACCCTTAAAGACCAGATGCTTGAAATGAGATGAATTGGAACACAATGGGAGTCTTCCAAAAATTGCGCAAAAGGAGCAACATGGTAGGCAAGCATGTCAAACTACAAAGGGAAATGAACTGACAAAATGTATTGTTGCAACAACTAGATATTCAAAATCTCAAGCAAGAAAGCATCATCATGCATGATATTCATACGGTCCAAGCGAGACCATGTGGGTGAGTACTATGCTAATTGAAAAGTAGAACCCAAATCCAATAGGTGGAACCAAGACCAAATATCCTGCTTCAAAACAACCATCTCAAAATCATGGCACACGTGGCTCTCAAGTGCATCACTAAGTGCTCAAAGGTAGACTACGAATGATGAATGCACATGTTGAAATCTCACATCAATATTGCCAATCTGCAAAGAGACAAACAAGCTGCCAACTGATCCCATAGATCCTATCAAGACGAAGAGTGATAGGGTGCATAGAGGCCTATCAACCATAGTGCCTCCACTTGAATGGAATTTCAACCACCAAAAAACAGCCATGGATGTCGTTCTTGAGAAGCTATGGCAATCCACAATTTGGCCAACTTCACTATGATTTTTATGCTCAGCAGCACATAATACATCCCATCGATTGTCACAACAAATGCGCCACATATCATGCTACTTACTGCATGAAAAAATGCCACGCACATTCCAAGTGGTAGGCTTCATATGTCACGACCAAAGGATTTCAGTATCCAAGCTAATTTTGTAGGGATCGATTGGACACGGAGATCGAGGCAGACTGTCATATGTGCAATGAGAGAGAGAGAGAGCGCCAGCAAGCAATGTAGAGTGTGAGCACGTTTTTTTGGTCAATGACGAGTGTACCACTTTAGGATATATATATATATATATATATATATATATATATATATATAAAAGTACAATGTGCTAAGGGTGTGTTCACACCCATGAACATATAAAAGGCACGATGGCCCTTTATTCCCAACAACCTCCCACCTAAAGGCAATGTGCCTTAAGAGAAGAAAAGAATCAGCTAAGTCTAGATATGTACAAAGCTGAAATAAATATATCTATCCAACTCCCATCATCTGTTGGTAATGAGCAAACCGCTCTGCTAGAAGACCCTTTGTGAGAAGGTCTGCAAGATTATCATCTGTATCCACTTTGACAAGCTCAATGCTCTTCCTGTTAAGTACATCTCTAATGAAGTGGTACTTTACCTATATGTGCTTTGTCTTTGCATGAAAGACAGGATTCCATGCTAGCATGATAGCACTCTGACTATCATAATGGAGAACAGGTAACTCTGTGATGCCAAGCTCTCCCACCAAACATGAAAGCCATAAAGCCTCCTTGCATGCCTCAATGGCAGCCACATACTATGCCTCTGTAGTAGACAATGCAACACACTTTTGTAGCCTGGAGATCCAAGAGGCTGCTCCTCCTGTGAAAGTAAACACATACCCAAAAGTGGACTTGCTACAGTCCGCATGACCAGCATAGTCTGCATCCGTAAAGCCAAAAACAAATGCCTTCTGCTTTTCAAAGCAGATGCACAACTCCTTTATGCCTTTGAGGTATCTCATAATACCTTTCACTGCATCCCAATGCTTTTTGCCAAGGGTTGCCATGTATCTGCTAACCACTCCCACTGCAAAGGCAATGTCAGGACGTATAGCAACCATAGCATACATCAAACTGCCAACAACTGAAGCATATGGTATCTTGGTCATTTCAACCTTCTTATCATCAGATGTAAGGCTCTCCTCTGCACTAAGTTTCACATATGGAGGCAATGGAACCCCAATTGTTTTCCCCCCCTCCATATTGAAACACTGCAAAACTTTGGAAATATACTCCTGCTGAGATAGATAGAGTAAACCTTTCGATCTTTCTCTGAGTATTCGCATGCCAAGAATGTGATTTGCATCACCAAGATCCTTAATGTCAAAGCTGCCATGAAGACTTTGCTTCAGTGAGTCCAAGGCATGAGTATCCCTGCCAACAATCAACATGTCATCAACATACAAAACCAAGATAATCAGGCTGCCTTCTTGGTGTACAAGCAATGATCCACTTGACTTCTATGAAAGCCTTGGGACTGTATGAATGTATCAAACTTATGATACCATTCTCTTGGTGCTTGTTTCAGCCCATACAAACTCCTTTTGAGTTTACATACCACTTTTTCCTTCCCTTGTTCAACAAACCCTCCAAGCTACTGCATATATATGTCTTCATGCAGATCACCATGTAAAAACGCAGTCTTTACATCCATTTGTATGAGCTCCATATCCTCAACTGCAACCAAGCCCAAAATGGTTCTCAATGTAATCATCTTGACTACAAGAGAGAAAATCTCATCAAAATCAATTCCATGCTCATGCTTGTACCCTTTTGCAACCAATCTTGCTTTGTACTTTGGTGAGGAACCAAAAGTGACCTTCATCTTGTAAATCCATTTGCATGGAAGGGTTTTCTGCCCTTTAGGCAACTGCACTAAGTCCCAAGTGCCATTTTTTTCAAGAAATTCCATCTCTGACAGCATGGTTTTATACCATTTCTTGTTGTCCTGTTTGTCCATTGCTTCCTTGAAGCAAGATGGTTCACCACAATCTGTCAACATGACAGAATCAGCCAAATTAATTGCACCAGGAACAAACCTATCAGGTTGTCTAGTAGCCCCAGACGATCTCCTAACCCAATGGTCATTGTTTGCTGGCTGTTCCTACAAAATTCCATTTTCAGCATGCTGTCTTGGCATTTCAGCCTGCAAATCAGTATTAACAGCTTCTTGTCCTAGCTGTTCCTGCACATGTAATGGCTCATTTTCATGGGCAATACCTGGCTGATCATTTCCAACATCATTTCCTGCATTTACAAGTTTATTTACAACAAGTATTTGCTGCTGTACAGAGGGAACATTTTACTGTTCGAGCTATTTGTGCATGCGATCTTCCCGAAAGATAACGTCATTGCTGCGTACTACTTTCCTTTTCTCAGGTTCCCACAATTTATATACCCCATTTCACCCTCATCACCATATGCTAGGAAAATGCATTTACAAGACTTTGGCTTAAGTTTGATGTGTTTTTCTTTACGAATGTGCATAAAAGCCTCGCAGCCAAACACTTTCAGATGAGCATATGAAGGTGGCTTGCCCGACCACGCTTCTTGGGGAACTCCCCCTCCCCCCCCCCCCCAAAAGACCTGTTTGGTGACCAATTAATTAAGTGAACAGCTGTCATAACAACCTCTCCCCAAAAACCATGGGGTAATGAAACATGAGACAGCATCGTACGGGCCTTATCCTATATGGTCCGATTCATACGCTCTGCAACTCCATTTCGGGGCGGATTATGAGGGGCAGTGAGCTCCCTCTTTATCCCTTTGCTGTCACAAAATGCTTGAAAGGCCTTGGACACATATTCCCCACCATTGTCAAAGTGAAGACACTTAAGTGTCTTATCTGTCTGATTTTCAGCCAATGCCAAGAATTTTTTAAACTTATCAAGCACTTCATCCTTGCTACGAATAGGGTAAACCCATACTTTTCGTGTAGCATCATCGACAAAGGTGACAATATTTCTTTCTCCCTAAAGATAATCCTGGCATTTGACATACATCCGAATGTACTAACTCTAGAGGAAAAGATTTCAAAGAAAGACTTTTTATGCGACATCCATGCATATTTGCCATAAATGCAATGATCACAATGCTCAAAATCAGCATAACAAAGACAAGGCAAGTGACCCAAACGAGAAAGCACTTTCGTTCTTATTTGACTCATGTGTCCCAACCGGCCATGCCACAAAGAAACGCTTGGCTCCTCGGTCATGGCAACAACATGGTCACGCACACTAGATACATGAAGTGGATACAAGGTATCACTCTTGCAACCTCTCGCAATAACCCTAGATCCCTTACAGATCTTCCATTTTCCATCACCAAAGGTGGTATGAAAACCATTATCATCTAGCTGCCCTGTGCTAATCAAGCTCTTCTTGAGCTGAGGTACATGCCGTACATGCTGAAGTGTAAAGACAAAGCCATGCTGAAACTGTAACTGCACAATACCAATACCTGCAATCTCACATGCATAATTGTCCCCAAGATAGACAACACCATGTCAACCCCCTGTATAGGCAGAGAACCACTCACGATGAGGGGTGACATGAAAGGAACCACCTGAATCGAGAATCCAGGTACGCATGTCATAATCTGTATCTGCAAGTAAAGCATGTGCACCAAAGTGTGAAGAGACAAAGAGTACATCACTTCCACTATCACTGTTATGAGTGACTACATTCACCTCTTCAATTTTTACAGTGCTCTTCTTAGGCTGACTGTCCTTCTTCTCTTCCTTGCTATCATCTGTCTTCTTACCTTTTCCTTTATCTTTCTTCCATTTGTAGCAATCACGTTTAAAGTGAGCCTTCTTACCACAATGATGGCATTCAACATCTTTGCTACGTGATTTACTGCGTCCCTTGCCATCATATTTTCCCTTTTACTATGATCTACCCCTAGTATGCAAAGCACTGGAATACTTACTGGATGCATTGTTTTGCCGATTCATCTCTTCCATAAGTAGAGCACTCTCTACATCAGCATACAAAAGGATTACATTAGAATTGCTCATAGCAGTCCTAAATGTATCCCAACTCTCTGGTAGAGTGCAAAGCAAGAAAGTAGCCTTAAATTCCTCATCAATCATGACTTCAAGGCAACCAGCTGGCTGAAAACGGAGTTAAACTTACTCAAGTGAGTAGACATTCATGTACCCTCTTTCATACACAAATCCATAAGCTTTTTCAGCCAGTACACTTGCGTACAGCACTCTTCTATGCAATGTAAGCACTCTTCTATACATACAGTTCTTTCAATCTAGTCCATATAGCATATGCAGAATCCAAACCTTCAATGTTGAAGAGCAAGGCATCAAAAATCCAAAGTTCTATGGTTGAGCATGCAAGCTCATTTAACTCATCCCAATCGTCCTGATCCATGTCCGCAGGCTTTGCCCCTTTGGTTTTGATCGGCTTTGCTTGCTTCTTTTGTAACAGGATATTGTAGCACTGTTTTTGCCACACTGAAAAATTATGTGCGCCTTCAAGCTTCGTTATATGTATCAAATTACTGCTCTCATTGCTTCCAACCATGATTTTCAGTCCAAATGTGACCGAAAAACCAGCAAATGCAGGCCCAAACTGTCACCCACGTGACCAAGGTACAAACAAGTACCAATCAGCAATAAATGACCACGCAGAAGTACAGATTTCAGATCTGTAATTAAATTTTCATAAACACCAAACCATGTGCTACAGCATTATCCAACTGATTACAGCTGTTCCAAGGGCATGTGCATCACATTACATGAGAAATCCCAAAATTTCAGCTGCAATTTCTGTTGTACATGTACTCACGAGCATGAAATTTGACAGGAACGGTCAAAAGCCCCAAAATTTTGTGCTCAAAGCGTCAAACACACATCTGCATTTCCTCTGTCATGCATAGGACTGTCCAATTTTCCCAAAATAAAGCAATTTCAACAAACCCCCAAATTTTACCAAGTGTTGATATGCAAATTGCGCGGAATTCAACCTGCATGTACATAAAATGACCAAATGCTGCACAAATTTTGCCCAAATTGCAAAAGCCTCAAATTGCACAGGGTCCAATGTGCCTCAATGTCGAGGAATTGCGTTAATTTCAGCCCAATTTGTGCATGTACATGAAAAGCCCCAAATCTCACGGACAAAATGTCACAAATTCCTGCAATTTCCGAAACAGATTTACTTGGCCTGCATCAAATTTCCCAAATCTGGGAAAAGCCCCAAATTTCTGGGCCTAAATCTACACAGATTTGCACACTGTGCGTGTGCGCGCAAACAAGTCGTAATGTTGACACCGTCTGTTTGCCTGTCGCCCATCACCAATCACGCAGCCATCGCGCCCATCACCTGTCACGCAGCTGTCGCCCGTCACCAGTCACACAGCTGTCACACCCGTCACCTGATGAAAACATCAACCTACAATCGGCCAATCACGAACAGCTGCCGCCTTGCTGCTTCATCGACGCTGGTCTGCAGCATGGTCTCAAACCTGGTCGCCTGTGCAGACTTTGGGTTTCCAGACTGTCGACTGGCAATGCAGCACAAACGTGCTTGAAATCAATGGCAACCTGAAGATTTTGCACAACACTAGAGATGTCCAACATGGGCTCTGAGGAGCACAAACACCTTAGCTGAAGCTCTGATACCACTTTGTAGGGATCGATTAGGCACAAAGATCGAGGACTGTCGTACGCGCAGTGAGAGAAAGAGAGAGAGAGAGAGAGAGAGTGTGTGTGTGTGAGAGCAAGCAGTATAGAGTGTAAGCACGTTTTTTGGTACAATGACGAGTGTACCACTTTAGGTTTTAGATAGATATATGTATGAAAGTATAATGTGCTAAGAGTGTGTTCACACCCGTGAACATATAAAAGGCACGATGGCTCTTTATTCCCAACAAATTTTGCCTCGATTGCAATTTCGCAACCAAACAGTAAAACTCTGGCCAAAAGATCATCCCAAGCACTGTCGATTTGAGTAATATCTCATAGAAGCCTTGTGGGCCAACAAAAATTTCCTCCACACAATCACCTCACAAAATGGAGTTTAGCCATTGATGGATCCAAGAAAGCACAGGGATCCTACCGATGAAAAAGAGAACGACCGCTCTTTCATAGAAACCTTTAAAAAACCACAAAACACTCTTGATATCCCCGGTAGCATCCAATACATCCTCTTTATCCTGGGCTGAAAAGGATTCATGGCTATGTTGAACATGTTCACCCAACAATATATTGACAAATTCTAAGAGATATTCCCAATCCAAGACTTGGGGCTCTCTTTCTTTCTCTCTCGCAGGCTCACGCAAACAGTTTCCTCCCTCCCCCTCCACACACACACACACACTCTCTCTCTCTCTCTCGTCACGTCCGATGGCATCCGGTTAGTATAGTCCGATGCTAGTACTGTACTAATTGGACTAATAAATCTAGGATCTATGTCTAATGATAGAAAAAATACAAATAACTTTAAGTCTACGCTTAATGTTTGAACTTAAAAGTTAAAACATAAACTTAGAGATTCAAGTCACAAGGGAAAAAAAGAGTTAAAACAAGACTCAAGGCTCAAGACTCAAAAGTGTAGCATAAATAATGAAGCCAATGACTTTATTATGAGCCAAATGTGTAATCTCACACAAAAAGTATACAAAAATGGATTGAGATAAAAGCCATCATCCGTGGCTCAATCCAAATCAAGATACATTATTACTCCACATGCTTATATCACTCTCGACATCGAATATGGAACCCTCTTCGTCGCTGCTTAAGGAGCCATTACCCTCCTCAACAAAATCACCCTCACTAATGACATTGCCCTCATCATCATACTCGAGCTCTCTAAGCTCTATGTGAGAGACAGTGATAGGTATGTCCTCCTGAGCTGAACTAGGAGTACTTCTCGAGCCACTCCCACACCTCATATAGCATTTAAGGGCCCCGAGCATCACCAGCAACCAATGTGGATGCCAAAGTGGAAGCTCCATCACTATCGACGCGAGAGCAAATAACAACACGATCACAGCGTGCACGAGTGCGATCGACTCACTAATCTATCTCCTCGAGCTCTAAGTAAAGCTCCCTAAAGATTTACTCCTCCTCCAAGTCTCTCTCGCGAGTCGCACTTTTAAGTGTACTAGTGGAGAGTTTCAGTAAATCCACCTTTATATATATAATTAAAGAATGAAAAGCTTAGATTAAACAAATGAAACTTCTCTAAATACATTCATAATCTATGAATAAAGTTATGAACTAAAAAGTAAAAAAAATAAATATACGGTACCTGTCTTGCTATAGACATCTCATGCATATTGTGTAGCATGCGTAAATTGGAGTAACAATGAATTAGTGGCTCCAATTATCGTGTGCTAAGCTTATTACAAATTTTGGTATGCACAAGGAAATAGACGGACTAATTTCTCTCACATCCAACGAGTAAAATCCTAAACCATGTGAAAAAAAAGTAAGTTTAAACTTTAAACTTACAAGTTGTAACTACAATTAAATAAAAAAAGACAAAAGATTTTCAAACTTGTACAAAAATACGTAAGGCTACTCTTTGGAGGTTGGGCAATTAATAGCCAAATAACTTCCGCCAAAAAAGAGGCTTCACCAACGATTCCCGCTTCCAACAAATGGTAGATGCAAAAGCGATGCTCCTTTGATTGCTATAATTGGAAGGCCCCATGGTACTCTTCCGCAAAAGCCTTTGAAAGAAAGACATCACGATCGGCAAGAATATTTGTATCCATGAAGAGAGAGAGTTTTTTTAAGGCGGGATACAAGAGTGCCGCAAACCCATGTATGGATCGCTTCATCCACTCCTATCTTTTCTTTGTCAAAAAGAGAATATCATCTCTTTTAGGAGTGGTGTCCAAAATATCACTACAATAGGTGTAAGATTATAGAGATTTAGAGAAAGCTTTAAAGGTGAAATTTGAAGGAGAAAAAAAAAGTGAGATAATATGAATTATAGATTCTAAAACTTAAAAACATGCATCATTTTTAAAAATAAAAATAAAAACAATACCATGAAAAAAAGGCCTCCACATCCAAGATGGTCAATGATTGTATCTCCTCCATCACATCCACCATAAGATGATAGAGAAGGCCAATAGAAGCCCTCTCCATATCTGTCATGCGAAGCACCTTGTATAGGGGAGTGACAACAATAACAATGCCTCTCGTATCCATCCAAAATTCCTCCTTTAAGCAAAGTCTTTAAATGGCCTTTACTTCCACTTGGCTTGATAAGGACTTTCCTTCAAACCACTCCTTAAACTCATTTGATACGACCGTTTTTGGTAGCTTATTGCGAACGTCATAGAGACACTCGAGGAGAAGCCACATGATCACAAACCAAGTCTTCGAGGGCTCCTTCAACTCCAAGTCTGAGTATGAGTGATAAATCGCAAGAACTTGGACCTTGGAGTTGATAAAGCCACTATATCTTTCATAAGAAGATCTAGACAATGCGTTGCGCATGGTGTCCATACTATAGATAGAAACTCCGTCTCAAGTTTTCGCCCCGTAGATGTACAATTCGAGACGTTGTCCATGATAACTTGCATTACATTTTGCGGCCCAACCTATAAGATTATACACGATGAAATTAGTATCAATTTGGGAGATTAAAACAATAGATAAATTACAAAATAATGGATTTAAAAACATTATCTCAATGATGGCTTGCCGTATGTGCTGATATATGAACGAGCCCGTGGTTCTTCTTTTCCTTGTGTCCATATCCACCGCTCGTGGTGGAAAGTACATGCCAAGTGGACAAGAGACAAGGACGTAGATGATCCCCCTTTTTTTACGATCACTTTATCCACCGCTCGTGGTGGAAAGTACATGCCAAGTGGACAAGAGACAAGAACGTAGATGATCCCCCTTTTTTTACGATCACTTTATCCATCGAATAGGATAGAGCATCCATACTTCGCCCAATCGACACGCATAAACTCAAGGGACTTATCAATTCTCTCTCTCTCTCATCGAGTTTCTTGGTATGCATGTCATTGTATATGACACCGTATCATCCCTTGCATGGACCAACGGCGACAATGGCTTTCACCATTCACTTCCATCGATCCACTTTGAGAATATAAAAAGAGAGATTGCACTCAATTATGATGCGTGCAATCTCTATTTCCGCTTGCCTTTATCTCTCCTTGAGAAAAGAGAGAGAACCGAAAACTTGCCTCATTGCTTCGGCAAGAGTGGCTTGTCTCTTGGGCATATTAACCATCCACTTTCATCGATCAACTTTGAGAATATAGAAAGAGACATTGCACTTAATTATGATGCATGCAATCTCTATTTCTGCTTGCCTTTACCTCGCCTTGAGAAAGGCAAGAAAACCAGAAACTTGTCTTGTTGCTTGGACAAGAGTAGCTTGTCTCTTGGGCATAGGTACACCACTAGAATGGCTTTTTTCTAGATGGAATAGAAGAGGCCCCTCCAACGGAGAAAACTGAGACAATTGGAAAGGGATCATCTTCCACATCTGAGACCTCATGATCAAGAGAGATCATCTCCTTACTTACCCTTGAAAGGCCTTTGTGTCGCTTCAATGGCAAGTATTTCCAACAACAATCTCCATTGACATCGTCGAGAATACTGGGGCATGATACGGCCTCCCCTCCTAATTTGCAAAGGTGGATGAGAAAGCGAGTGACGGATGAGATTTGAGAAAGCGAGCGACAGATGAGATTTGGAGCTTTGGGCAATACTTGCATTGCCACTTGCAAGCACTAGATTTCTTCTTCACTTGTTTGAAGTAGCCACAATGCAAGCAACAAGCCTCGTGGAGAGGAAGTGCCATTGATGATGTATAGAGAGAGCCTAGAGGGTCACAAGTTGAGGGTGAGATGATTGAAAAAATGAGTGGAAAGAGGTTGCAGAGAGATCATCTTCCACATCTGAGACCTCATGATCAGGAGAGATCATCTCCTTACTTGCCCTTGAAAGGCCTTTGTGTCGCTTCAATGGCAAGTATTTCCAACGACAATCTTCATTGACATCATCGAAAAATACTAGGGCATGATGCGGCCTCCCCTCCTAATTTGCAAAGGTGGATGAGAAGGCAAGTGATAGATGAGATTTGGACCTTTGGACAATACTTGCATTGCCACTTGCAAGCGTTGGATTTCTTCTTCACTCATTTAAAGTAGGCACAATGCAAGTAACAAGCCTCATGGAGAGAGGGTGCCATTGATGATGTATAGAGAGAGCCTAGAGGGTCACAAGTTGAGGGTGAGATGATTGAAGAAAGGAGTAAAAAGAATAGAGAGCTTGAAGGAGTAGAGAGAGGCTAGAGCTTGATGGAGGAGGAGGTTGGAAGGGTTGAGAGGTCAAGGGAAAAGAGAGCTTGAGAGAGTAGGAAGGATGGAGGGCTTGAAAGGAGTAGGAGGGGTAGAAAACCTGAAAGGATAAATGAGATGGTGGGGGGGGCGAGGATTTTTATAGAAAGGGAGAGCGCTTTAGGGTTTAGGGTTGGGGGGGGGGGGGGGGAGAGAGAGAGAGAGAGAGAGAGAGATTTCAAATTTTAAAAGAGGATGGTTGCATTGTGCCATTGTGTATATGAGAGAGAGAGAGAGATGAAATTTGAATCATGAGGGAGGAAGAGGAAAGGACAGAGAGTTTTTAAACTTGTTAGTTTAATCTTTAATCTTTTCTATTGAGTCTGTGTGAGAGAAAGAAAAGAAAGATAAGAAAGAAAGAAAAGAATAGAGAGAGAAAATAAGAATAGAGAAGATTCACGAGAGAGAGAAAGAAAAGAAAGTAAAGAAAGTAAAGAAAAAAAGAAAGCAGTAAGAAAGAAAAGAAGAAAAGAAAGTGCTAGAAGAAACAAGGAAAAACTGTCAAAAAAAGTAACCGTTTGTTGGCCGCAAACGTACAGGTAAAGGTTGGACATGGCACAATCGACGCAATCGGACAAGACCGGACATCGCGGACGAGACCAAGCATGGCAAACGGGACTAGATGGATCGGACAAGTTGACCCGACCGTCAGATGGACAACCCTACTCTCTCTCCTATCAACCTAATGTAATGCCATAGTTACAAGTAATGGGCAAGACGGACGTGTGAAACGTTGTCCTTGAGACGGTTTCGCGAGAGGAGACATGTCACTTCTGCACATGACATCACTTTCTTTGGCATCACAATGTGCAGAGGCAAAACATCAAATGTGACGTATAATCTTGTTTGTAACAAATTAAATGAGAGATAATGTGATAGAGATCACATGAGATCTAGCTTATTTCACGTGATGACATGTCCATTTAAAAAACTTGGCAAGCATTTGCTTTTCTAATGCGATATCAACTCCTTCATTTGCACTGCAAAACTATTTGTAGCCATAGCCTGTTAGCAAAATTGTCAGCTCATGTGTGAGTCTATGCATGCTTGATACATTGGGCGCATTTGTATGTACGCTTCGTGGAATGGGCACGTATAGTCCTTTAAGCTGACATTGTTTATCAAGTCCTGGTTATGTCATGCTTAGGTTATTGAGGTATTATGGTTTGATTGTATGATACGATTATGGGTGCGGTCTGTAGTTTTCTTTTTTACCTGATATGAGGTCTTGGGTGCCTGCTTGTTGCATAGCATGAAGCTTTCGATCGCATATGTGTAGGGGTCATGCCAAATTTTTTTCTAGGATGTGGATTATTTGGGGTGGTCAATTGATTAGTTACGCCTATGTGTGCTTATTTTGATTGATTTCTTTTTTATAGCTATTTTGTTATCTTGCAGGCATTCACTGTGATTGTCCATGTTTGTGGTGTGTGTGTGTATATTCCATCTGAATGACGCCTCAAGCTCATGTGGCTTTTGGAATTTTATGCCAGTTGGCCAACACGCAAATGGTCATTGTCATTCTTCGCCAATGCCCACATAACCAATGACTTAATATTGTGCGCAATTGTCTCATGTTTGGTGTATGGATTCCATTTTCCAAGCACATCTTTGTGTTCTCTTCCTTTGCAATGTTCCCTCTTTCTGTCTCTTCTATCTTATGTTCAGCAATTTATTTCAGCATTTGTCTATACTTCCATAGTTGCACCACTTTTGATATGATATCAGATTGCAAGATCTAGGCTCCTAGTGCCGTGTTCTTCTATAGATTTCACGTCTTCACCTTCTCATTGCTGATCAGGCAACAGTCTATTGCTGCTCCCCGACCTATTTGCTGCCTGTCCAAGCTGCGTTTGTTGCATTTAATACAAGACTATATTGCAAAAAAGCCCTAATCGTAGGTTTGATCTCCCTTCTCTCTCTCTCTCTCTCTCTCTCTCTCTCTCTCTCTCTCTCTCTCTCTCTCTCTCTCTCTCTCTCATATCAACCTGATGTAATCCATAGTTACAAGTAATGGTCAAGACGAACGAGTGGAACTTTGTCCTTGAGACAGTTTCGTAAGGAGACATGTCACTTCTACACATGACGTCGCTTTCTTCAGTATCACAATGTGCCGGGGCAAAACATGAAATGTGACGTATAATCTTGTTTGTGACAAATAATGTGATAGAGATCATGTGAGATCTGGCTTAGTTCATGTGATGGCACATCAATTTAAAAAACTTGGCAAGCATTTGCTTTTCTAATGAGATATAAACTCCTTTGTTTGCATTGCAAAACTATTTGTAGCCACAGCCTGTTAGCAAGATTGCCAGCTCATGTGTGAGTCTATGCATGCTTGATGCGTTGGGCACATTTGTATGTTTTTAAGGCATTTTATAGTGGTCATTTCATGTGGCTTTTGGCATTTTATGCCAGTTGGCAAGTACACATGGTCATCGTCACTCTTCTTATGGACTTCCCGTTGGAGAGAGGAGCCAATGCCAATGCCCACGCAACTAATGACTCATTGTTGTTTGCAATTGTCTCTTGTTTGGTGTATGGATTCCATTTCCCAAACACATCTCTGTGTTCTCTTCCTTTGCAGAGTTCCCTCTTTCTTTCTCTTCTGCCTTATGTTCAGCAATTTATTTCAGTATTTGTCTATACTTCCATTACTGCATCACTTTTGACATGGTATCAAATTGCAAGATCTAGGTCCCTAGTGTCGTGTTCTTCTATTGATTTCAAGCCTTCACCTTCTCATTGCTGATCAAGCAACTGTCTATCGTTGCTCCCTGACCTATTTGCTGCCTGCCCAAGCTGCGGTTGTTGCACTTAATGCAGCATCAGCCTGAGTTTACCCCATTAGTACCTGCATTTTCAGGTTGCGCTGCAATTTCTCCCCCTAGCGGCTCCTACACCAATGACTCTTGTTGATTTTTGCTCAACATATCTGCATTTTCAGGTTTGCTCTTGGTCTTGTACATGGTGACATCATGAGACTGTTTTCTACATGCCTTTTTTGTTATTTCTTGCTGTTTTTTGACAGAGTCTTCTTCATTTTGCAGCTGTAACCCTTCGCTTCTAATCAGATTTTTGATTGCACTACATGTGAACACTCATTTTGTGAAGTCTTTGCTGTTGGTTTGGCTGTGTTCTCTCTCCGTATACCATCTACCTTCTTATCTTGTCTTCTCATCCTCTCCATGTGGCTCCTCCATGCACTTTTACAGATGATACGTTACATAGACATGACTATCATACATGGAGTGTTGTGATGAAAGCCTAGTTTGTGCAAAAGCAGATTTGGTACATTGTTTGTGGAGATATTCCCCGTCCTTGGAGTCCTTTTCCTCTTCCCAAAGATTTTGATGAGGACAACCGTGAGGAAGCTATGCTTACATGGGATTCAGATGATGCACATATCTATTCTGCTCTTCTTCAAATGTATTTCTAAAGAAGTTCTACTAGCGGTTACCTCCTGTAGGACATATCCCAAAGTATGGTCAAAGCTTCAGATATATGAGGCACCTTCCACCATGAACGCAATGATCCTTTAAGGACAACTGCAACAGATGGAAGTTTACATCTAAGGACACTATTCACTCCTTTTTGCTCCATATTACACAAGTACATGACCAACTTTGACACGTGCAATCTACCTTTCCAAAGGGTGATTGAGTATGGGTAGTCCAAAGCAGGTAAAGTTTAAACACTTAACCATAACATTTAAAATTTGTTGTTTTAACTTTTAAACTTTGAACTTTGAAGTTTAACTTTATACTTTACAATTTAAACTTTAGCATTTACAATGATCAATCTTACATGCATCACTGCATTGTGTAGGTGAATGTTGATACATTCAAGTTGACGAGCAACACTCTTCCGAGTATACATAAGGAGGTGGACGAGGAGGAGGAGATGATTTTTGCAGAGCTCTATAGAGAGCTTATAGCAGCAAATACTCGTGACACTCGCATTCAACGTGTTCATGGGCGAGGAGTTCGAGTAGGTGATAGCAGGGGCATGGTCATTCAATGCTCTCCATCATCGAGGGGTGGTTCGAGTGGCTTGCAGACATATGTAAGGCGGGGCTCTAGTAGTTCACATCATGTGCCTCATGATGACATCCCCCCCTTGCCTACACAACAGCTACCTAGGAAGCCATCATTTGATGATGATGGTAACCTCATAAATGAGGATGAGTATGAGTGTGTCTCATCATCGAATGCCGAGGACTCATCTTTAAACTCTCTTGATGAGCACTCAGATGGTTCTGATGATGATGATGATAGTGATGCCTCATCATAGATTCATATGACATAGATCTCTCTTTTTTTTTTGTATCAAATATACTAGATTGTAGTTGTATCACATGTTTTGCGTAGCCCATCCAACCACGATGGTCACCCTCATGTATTCATCTTATTCTGTAATGAAATGGCTATTTCCACTTTAAACATATATTCTATGATCTATCATTTAATGATTTATGATTTTTGTTATTTAATAAATCATCTTAATTTTTTTTCGTACCAATATCGTATCGTACCTTATAAAATCATAAAGTACCAATTAGTACCGTATTTTATCGTACCGTACCATATCATACCTTTCGTACCTAACAACTATGACCCACAGGTTGCTCCCCCTCCTTTGAAGAAGGTCACCTGCTCCCTAGAGGATTCTAGGAAGATCCAACTACCCTTCATCCGCTGGGACAACATAGCCATCTCCTTCCCTCATCTTCCTACAAGTGCTGCCACCCATCTCCCACCAAAGCTTCGAGACAATGCAGACAAATTCAATCTCTTTGAAGTCACCAACTCCTTGGCTCTCCTCAGCCTACATCCTAGAGACACAAAAGCATGAGGTCATTGTATCTCATTCCTTAGTGTTTTATTCACGCTCCGAGTTTCTGAGTTCATTCACAATTAGTGTTTGTTATGCACACTCGCTTGTCTCCTCTACAAACCTCTTATTTCTTTGCATCTTTCACAAAACCACTTGCTCAAATATTTTCCGTACTACATCCATCTTAGCTAACCCATTACTGGTGATTTAAACCTTTAGTATGCTAAATTTGGGTCTTTGTGTTACTGACAATTATCTCGTGTGAAATTCCTTGGATTGCCTTTCTCTCTTTAGTCCTCCCATGATAAGCTAAACATTATCAAAACACTTGACACTCTCAAAGGCAATCCAAAAGATCTCATAATGTTAGATCTTAACTTGGATTTGTATTTCATTACTTGTTAATATTTAAACCAACAGTTATGATTTAGCAAATACTTACCCATATACCTTGAACATTTGCAATATTAGACTCTGTATCAATTGATCTCACTACTCCAACTTAAATTGTGGAGAAGAAAGCCATCAAAACGCAACAAGCTGCATCATATAAGCTATTAAATCTTTGACCATAACCACACAAGAGAGGTTAGTACAGAATACTACAAAGAAAATTGTCCAAAGAATCATGCCCATCATTTCAATCAATATTTTGATGGGAAATTATATGGAGAATTGTCTCTCATTCCTTCTCCTTCCGTTTGTTAAATTAGATTATTGAACTCCGCAAGGACCCTTCCATTTGAGCACTAGAGACATTGTAGTGGACACTCACAAAACCTAGGCGTGGTCAAGTATGGCACTTGTGCACACACTTCACATAACAAATAGCCATCTAAATAACAAAACTTTTTGGCATGCCCAACAAGAAATGAGAAGATAAAATTAAATAGAGATTCAAAGTTTTCAAAGGACCTTCCATATACTCTTTCAAAAGAAAAAGTAGTAACAATGTGAGTGAAACAAAATCCTTTTGTATCAAATTAAGAAATAAGTAAACTCCACCCATTTCTCTCTTTTTCGAGACCATAGCTAGAAGTTCATGGCAACACACACACCACACAATCTACCTTGCCTTGAGAGCCTTGCTAGATACCTATGTGTGTGCATTATTGAACTCCTTGTCACCCAATCACTTGTATAAAATCAACAACTAAGCAATCCCCAATCAAAACTGCAGCTACACATCCATAGCACGTAAGCACACTACCACGCCTTAGCCCTTGCCTTGAGAACCACATTGAATCGAGGTTAGGAAACAAATGGCAAAAGGGACCTAAAATCAAAAAGTGAGAGGGCTGCAAGAGAAGTCCCCTTGAACAAGGCACGCCACACACACTACAAACACCACAAGTATCCCCCCTGGTAAAGAGGGGAATCAAATAAACTTTAATCTTGCCGCTTCTACAATACATCCAGTTAACAAAGCATTAAACACTTGATTGACACCATTCTAGGAACTGCCCGAGTTTATGACTCTCATACAACATGCAGAATCAATCAACGCAATCTTAAAACTTGCTGAGTGTTATAAATTACTAGATGCTTTGAAATATGAATGATATATAACTAACTCACTTCATGATTCGAAGGTCGGCCAAATTGTTTGGGATTGTTAAAATACCAGAGTCTATATCGGGCATTGTCAAATAGATCAGCGACAGAGCCAATGTGAATGCAGCAAATACACTGAGAGCAGCGAGCAGTTCAAACTGTGAAAATGGCACCTTATTCCCAGACAAGGTTTTGATTGCATCCCTCTGCTTTTGAGCATCCACCACCACCGGAGCCCTAAACGAGGGCAGGGCTATATATGACAACATGTATGACAAGAAGGACACTTCAGCATTCATTTGGCTGACTTGAACATTCATCGTTGCTCAACTAAAAAGGCGACGAGTCTCTGTTTGGTTCTGCTCTTTGACAATACTGCTGTGCTTCTCTGCTTGCAGGTCCTTAAGGCATGAACAGAGAAAGGCTCTTACTAAAGAAATTATACGGAGCAACCTGCTTGCCGCATATACTCATTTCACCATCGCACGAAGTGCAGGTACACCCTGTTCAAAGGGAGATCCGTGTCTGCATTTCAGTACGGAAGGGTTTTGCCCTTTGAATGATGCAAGAGATCGAAGATAGCTTCGCAGATATTTTCTGCGATCCTGGAGTTCTGAATCGGTACTCTCCTTCAGGACAAGCAAGGGTGCTGCCTTGTGTCCTGGCTGCAAATGAATGGATGCATAACAATGCTAGCAGATGAAGGAAATGAAAGAGCAGGATAGCACTCCTTCCTGCTTGCGAGAGGGGAAAACCAATGTTTCCTTGCGAACTGCAGCTTGCAGATAAAGAGTCCAAAAGCCCCTGTTTCAGCCTCAGTCCGAGAGAACATGCGGCCCAAGGAAATGGACTTTTGCCCGTGCAGCCCCCCGGACTGAGGATGAATGTCTGGTAACGTAATTTGCCAAGTGCGTTGGAATATTTCCTCTCGCAAGGGTTCTGCGATGTGTGGGAGATTCCAAACGCAGAGCATATGCTTGCGTCTGCTTCTTCTGCGTCAAGGCATAATCATGCGCATAATGTATGGACTGGGGCGGGAATATGTGGTATTTCTGTGGAAGGTGAAAACCCGCGCAGCAGCCAAATATAAGATTAGGACACGCAAAATCAGGGCAGCTTTTCCCTTTCTCGGCCTTTTCTTGAGAGAGAGAGAGAGAGAGAGAGAGAGAGGGGGGGGGGGGCCCGGGAGGGCGGGGAGAGGCAGGGGAGGGATGGTGGGGGGGCGAGGCAGGCTTCACGTTGAGGACTACGAATGCCATCCAACCTTCCACGTGACGTTTCTCATAACATCCCCTAGTCATCCTTAGGTCTAAGACGCGTTTCCATTAACACCACCACACTACCTTGGACTTTAGAGCTATGTCACACCTATGTCCATTGAGTTTGGGCGTACAGTAACTACTACTGTAAAGATATCACTACCACACTCTTCGAAACTTAGCATGGACCCCACCACCACCAACTAGAATAGATGCTCTGTGTGCAATCATTCAGAGGAGAGACTGAGTAAGGTGAGAGAAGGAGACTTGAGGAGAGAGAATGCAAAACCTATAAATTAATGGTCACCATGTCATTTTAACTCTAGTGAGTTCATGGAGTACCTCCGCTTTTAGAGTCACTTCATTGACTCCAAAAGTTATGCCACAAAAGTTAAGTGTGGTTAAGTAAACCATCCACACATTATCAAACTTAACCACACGAACTTGTGGAAGTGGAATTTGCCTAAGGTGTGTTGTAACCTTTAGCGCGCTTCCACCCACGACATCATGTCCAATGAACTTATAACACATCAAGACATTCCTACAAGTCTTGAAGTATAGCTATCCACCATTTTAGGTAGAGAATTTGTTATGCGAAAAAGTTGTCATCACCGTGTGTTTATTGTCTTCAAGTCGCAATAGTTTCATTCTTCTCACAGAAGTCTTGCAAAAAGCCACTCATAAACATGAGATGATCTTATATTAATTGAATATCTAGGCCTTCCATCATTCCAAGGGTGCCCATCAAACTTGAGTTGTCAACATTTTGGTCCCTTTGCAAAATTGTAACATTAGCCCCTTAACATTATTCCAAAGATGCCCTCCCCCCCCCCCCACCCCCCCCCCCCCACAACATTGGATTTTGTGGACAATCTCTCTTCCACAAGTTAGCAAAGCCCTTGCTACCACTATCGTATCTCTAAAGTCTCTACTTATTTTCTATTTTGAGCCCAAAGTATGTGCCTTAGTGGAGAGAAGACTAGTCAAATAAAAGATGATGAGTCAAAACTTCATTTGACACTAAAAACAAGAGTGCACAAGGGACACCCAACCAACAAGGTTCTCCCTTGAGAGTTACCTGTAGAACCCATCAAAAACAATAAAAGCTATGGATCGAGCTCTTGGCTCAATGGCAAACAAAGAACACTAAGAGAACAAATCTCTCTACTTCAAGGGTGTTTGATACAAACCATACCAAAAGGTTCTTTAAAACAAAAGTAAGCTTGAAAAATGCCCTAAGTTGGATCTAGTTGCAAAAATTTATTATAAAATCTCTAGGTTGATCGTAGTAAAAGAGTCACCTATTTCAACTTTTTTCTATATAAACATCAAGTCATTGAATTTGAATGCAAATGCACTTATGAGAGTGAGATTTAGTAAGCATGGGTGTCCTTCCTTCAAATGGTTGATTGAACAAATATCTATTATGCTTTGTTAGCTTTGATTTTTATCAACGAGCTTGTAGAGACCAAATGTGAACACAATAGTGTGTGAAGTCTTTTTCATTGTCAACTTTTGCTAGTACTACCTTGTAAGGGCATGTTGTTGTAATGGTAGGCACGCATCAATTGATAAGGCATTTGAGTACATCCAAGCAATCAAAAAATTATTCCCACATGTTGATAGCCCTCTCTTCCTCTTTTTTCTTTTCTCTCCTTTGTTTTTGTCTTCTTTTCCACTAGCTTTTATGCACATGGATGTAAAAATACCATTTTTACACATTTGTTACATACAAAAGGTTCCCATATAAAGGGGTTACTTACACATTGAATAGAAAAGGATTATGTTTTATTAAGGAAAATTTCACAGATAAAGATATTTATAAATAGGTATTGAACGCACATGATATAGAGGGTATACATATAGCGAATTCCTTAGGAGCATTTAGTGGACTATGGTAACAAATTTTAATATCGTATCTTTACAATGTCAAAATACATATGCTCTACCCTCCACCAACCTAAATCATAGGCATATGATTACTTTTTGGCATATTCATGCTTAGACTTCAATGCATGGAGTCTTACATTGCACAAAGTGCATAAGCATTGTGTGAACAAAAATTCAAATTTTACTCTCCTAAAATACAAAAGAGGACTATTTGTAGAAATTACTTAAGATTATTAACCTAGATCAATAACTAAGGTTTTTATCTATCTATTTATCTATGCTATACTATTTTAGCTATTGCTTTGATGATCTTAGAACCACCATAGCTTCTCCCAAACCTTTCAGCTTTTTCGAAACCTCCCACACCACTTTCAACTATTTGAATATTGAATTTTATAATCATTGCCTACTTCACCTCATCTCTCTCTCTCTCTCTCTCTCTCTCTCTACACACACACACACACTCACACCCCCCTCATAGGCAAGCAATAGCACAAAAAGGTAGGAGTGGACCTCTAGGAGAAAGGGCAAGATAGCTAGCAACCTAGTGATGAGGTGGGAGGGCTAGGGATGTAGTGCCAACAATGGCAAAGCTAACAAAAGCCACGTGCAGTGGGAGGGCAAGCAAAATTAGCATTAGGGAGAAAGGGAGGGCAATCATGGGTGGTGTTTGTGGGACAATTGCACAAAAGGGAAGTAACACAATGAAGATATGGTAAAAGCCAACAAGCGGTCCAATGGCATAGCATGAGCTTGAAGAGAACATCAAGGCACAAAGTTCAAAGTCCCACAAAGAGAGAGAGAGAGAGAGAGAGAGAGAGAGAGAGAGTAGTGAGGGGAGAACGGCAAGCAAATACTAGTGGATGCTAATTGATGAGCATAGGGTGAAGTGGAGCAAGCGCATATCAAAGTGGAGGTGCGCACATAGTGGCAAGTGGAGAACCACGAGAGCAAAACATGACATGCGACATCAAGCTGTCTAGCTTGCTCTGCAAGGGTCATCTCCCTTGTTGTCATAACTTTGAAATGGCCCTCAACGACTTCACGAAACAAGTAGGAACAATAGTCTTTGAGTGAGTTGACATGTCATATTCAAGCGATATGACACTTCCCTCCTTTCACAGACCCTTTCATATCTAGATCAAGCACATTGGCATGTTCAAGAGCCAAGCTTTCACAATGTTCACTTTTCTCACCAAGTTGCTCTAGTTGAATCCACATGGAGTATCTTGGAGGGTCGAGCCTCCTAGCTTCCAAATAGTAGCACTAGAAGGTAGCAGTGGATCTCAAGGAGGGACGGAGAGATAGCTAGCAACCTGGTGTTGAGGTGGGAGGGCTAGGGATGTAGTGTCAATAGCGATAAAGCCAACATAAGCCACATGCAATGTGAGGGCAAGCAAAAGTGGCATCAAGGAGAAAGGGAGTGCAATCATGGCAAAAAGATATCAATGAATATCCATATTTTCTCATTTACTTATTTGCATTGATTAATCTTATTGAGATTTATTTTTCTATCACATTCCATCCCATACGAACACCATACGCACAACAAAACCCCAAAACCACATGATTTTTCGTAAAACCACAATGTTGTGGGTTTTACGTGTTAATAAAGAAATTATTAGGTGATTAATTTTTCTTGATTTATTTACAATTCTAGTCAATTAGAGCATTGACAACCATTTTCAACCATTTACCAACATAATTTATCATAGAATGATTAAATTTATGACTTACTCATAGAATCGTGCCTTATATCGTACATATCTTCGTGATTGGACGGCCAATCACAAACACTTCCCAATAGTTGATGATCCTTCTAACCTTAATCTACACACCTTCACGCTCCAACATCATCCCATGATCAAAATCTCGCATCTCAGTCCACCCCCTTCTCTACTACTGCGTTGAAATCTATCAGCCTAGCCTCCCTCACATACTCTTCAGCTCTTGGATCATATAGATGTAAGCCATAAAGTCACCATCTCCATAACCAAGGAGTATGCATCTGCGTGACATAGGCTCACGTGGCATACTAACAGATGCCTGGCAGCGAAACATCCTCAAGTGATCATAGGAGGGTCTTATGCCACTCCATGCATCATGCGGAGTAATAACATCCAAAGAGAAACACGACATCTGATTACCCAAGTAGACTGCCGTCATAAGGGCCTCAGCCCAAAAGCCATAAGACAACCTAGCTGTGGTAAGCATAGAAGCAACCTTTGCCTGTAAAGTAAGGCACATGGCACGAGGAATCCCATAATACCATGGGCATAAGAAATCAATGCCATATTGTTGACAAGAGATCTGTAAGCTAGGCGAGATAGCATAACTCTCATAATCCATCTGCAATCATCTAGGCCTGCTACTAGCAGAATCCATAAACCTGTCAAGCATAGTAACAACATCCTCAATTTGTACCAAAGGGTAAGCCCAAACATGGTGGGTAGCATGATCCATGAAGGTCACAAAATACGATGCTCCACCAAGTGACTGGGAAGGCATAGGTCCATATACTGCAACATGGACTAGATCTAGAGGAGCATGCCTCACACGATCACCATAAGCCAAAGAGACTCTACACGGACCATGAGTACAATGAGGGCAAGTAGGATGGGGAAGAGCAGGCAATAAGCCCATAGCACATAAAGCATCCATCTTAATGTGTTGTACATGGCCTAGGCGATAATGCCATAACAATGCATATGGTATTTGCATAACTACAACCATAGAATCTCCCACATGAGAGACATGCACTACATAATCACTACCATATCTAGCACCTCTGGCCACCAATACCAAACAACCACGACGGATTTTCCATGAAGTATCCCCAAAAGAGACATAATATATTGCACCATGCAACTGATTGACAGAGATCGAGCTTTTACTAAGCATAGGTATATGCAAGACATCACGGAACATAAGAGAAGACCCATTTGGCAAAGCCAAGTGTATATCCCCTGTACCAATAACATGACAATCCTGCTCAAGGCCCAAAGAAATACATCGGTCAACCTCCTTGTAAGAAGAGAACTAAGCTCTATGCGGAGTAACATGACAAGATGCCATACTATCTAAAAGCCAATCAAAGTGTAATGTCCCCGTACCTTCCGCATAGGAACCCTTTTCCCCCCCCTTTTTTTAAAATTAAGTTTTGACAAAAAAAAATTCTCTCCCTCTCCCCCCTGCCGTGTGCATGGCGGGGGGAGAGAGAGAGAGAGAGAGAGAGAGAGAGAGAGAGAGAGAGAGAGAGAGAGAGAGAGAGAGAGAGAGAGTGAGTGAGTGAGTGAGTGTGTGTGTGTGTGTGTGTGTGTTATGTAGAGGATGGGGGGGCATGCAGCCCCCCAGGTGGCGAGTGGCACCGCTGTGCCACCTCCCCCTCTCCACCTATAAACCTCTCCCTCCCCTCCTCCGTGGCAGGCCCTGGACCTCCTCCGACTGGGTGGCAGTGCCCCTCCCCCCCTATCGCTGCAAAACGAATCCCCCCCCCCCCCCCGGTGCTGGTGTGCAATCGCACCCCCCCTCTGCATTTACGGCAGACTGTAAGAAGCTCCCCCTCCCCTTTTATCATCGAACTACAACGAACCCCCTGCTGGCGATAACAGTGGTTCCCCCCCCGGTGATCCACGTGAAGGAGGAGAAAGAAGAGAATTAAGGGGAAGAGAAGAGAAATAAGGGGAAAATAAGAAGAATAAGAGGAAGAAGAAGAAGGAGAAGGAAGAGAAGGAGAAGAATAAGGGTGAGAGAGAAGAGGAGGAGAAGGAGAAGGAAGAGAAGGAGAATAAGGGTGAGAGAGAAGAGAGAGAAGAAGAAGAGAAGAGAAGGAAGAGAGGAGAAGAAGAAGGGTGAGAGAGAAGAGAGAGGAGAGGAGGAGAAGAGAAGGAAGAGAAGGGAAGAAGAGTGAGAGAAGGAGAAGGAGAGGAGGAGAAGAAGAAGGGTGAGAGAGAAGAAAGAGAGGAGGAGGAGAAGAGAATGAAGAGAAGGGAAGAAAGGAGAAGGAGAGGAGGAGAAGAAGAAGGGTGAGAGAGAAGAGAGAGAAGAGGAGGAGAAGAAAAGGAAGAGAAGGGAAGAAGAGCGAGGGTTTTTGGCTAGCTACTTACCATGGCCCCCGAGTGCAAAGAAGGAGTGAAGACCGCGGGAGCTACCCTAGTTGTTCAAGGGACAAGTTCAGATGGAATTCATGGTGCAGTTGGAGCCGTTAGAATTGCGGCCATTAATGGAGCACCGGGTATAGCCAACGCGGGAATTAGCACAACTCTAGACCCCGTCTCGTGGATCTAGGTTCTCCTTGGCCTAGAGAAGAACCATTGATTTCATTCCGCCACATGAAATGATAAGGTTTTCATAATATGTCATATAAAATGATAGACTTTCGCTTAGTTTAGTGCATGATTTGTTAACTATAATTCATGGTTTACTTCCGTGATAAATACATGAAATGTTAGTTTCCATTCATAGGATGCAACTGCACAGAAGCATAGAGAACTTGTCATCTATCTTGCATTCCACGCGGAAGATAGGTCTTGATCTTGCTCACCACGAATAGGTTGTCTTAACCTATGATAGCCAATGATGGAAACTCTCATAAGAGAGAATAGGCTCATCAAGAGGACTGTCTGCATGACTAGAAGAGCTGGAAGTCGTTATAGCCTACTACAAAGGGGACTCATCCAAACCAGAAGTGGAGAACACGAAGGCATCAGCCACGGATGCAAAAGCTCCCACATGGACAAGCCTAGCAGACAAAAGCATGACATATCCAACCACTGTAGCTCACAATCGTAAAAGCATAAGCATGTCTCGGAGCCATAAATGCATAAGCATCCCCAAAATATAGGAGTATACATAATTGTACAGTGTCTCATACCATGTACTGACATGTATGTCCAGCCAAGAACAACAGGTGGCAAATAAACATGCAAAAATTAAGCTCCAATAAAAGCCAAAATATTTGTGTAAAATCATCCAGGTAAGAGGCTCTGTAAAATACATAGCAGCAGACCATGTGCAAACATGGGTGGCCATAAAGATCAACTGCTCCTTGACATACACGGGCAATAGTAGCCCAAATAGCATAGATGACATACAACACAGAAGCATGACGGTCATAACTGTAAATCCTAAGCACTATCCAAGTCCACTGATCAATAAGTATCCCGCATATCAAATGCAAATGAGCAATCACAGCTCAATAGGCAATTGCCAAAACAAGGGAGCAGTTCACTGCTCAATACCTGTAAGTGCATCCAAGTAATAGCCAAGATCCATAATTAGAGCATCAAATCCCATATCGCATCCAAGGTCGTAACGGAAAAAGCCAAGTCGTAACGGAAAAATCCAAGTTAATGTCTAACTGCTCAAGGGAATACTCAAATGAATGTCGAGACGAGCTCAAACAACTACCATCCACAGCCAAAGCGTAAAGCATTCACCAAGACATCATAACCCCCACTAGGTAGCCTAGGCATAAACCATGTCATGACAGTGAAATGCATGCTGCAAGGAAGTGACAGTGAACCATAAAATCGAGCTCTAATCTCAGCTCAAAACAATTTCGGAGCATAGAAGAACCATGTGGCATCATCCAAATGCGTGAATACATCAATCCAAGTAGCTGGGAGCACCCCGTACGCAATAGGCATAACCCAGCAAATCATTAAATAGCTTCAGCCTTGAAGTTTCCAATAGCATATAACCTCTGTAAACTAAGCAAATCAGTGCTCAATCTAAGCTCAAATCCATAGGCAAACCATAGGCATACATTCCCGTATATATAGGCACAAACCGGACATAATCAGGCATCAAATGCCAAGACCTATAAGCATAAAATTGAAGTAACAGGTAGTTGCCCTATTTTTGGCAGATCTAGGACTGTTCAAAATAGTCAATGGCTGAGGTAAACCAGCTCCAAATGCGTCTCACATAAGAGGCATAATATCCACAAGTGATCCGGTATCAATAGACATCAGTAGAAGCATCACATAAGGCATAGGCATACAAATACATGCTATCTCAGATCTGAAATCTGTTGCAGAATATTCTGTCATCAAAATTTGGTAAATCCAACATCACCATCGTGTCCGGAGCATGCCAAAACCCCAACTTAGACTCTTACCTTGCCTGAATCGGGTTCCAAATGCTCGAGATATGACAAAAATAGTGATTTTTGAGCCATTTTTGCAAACATGCGCAAATAAAACGTGAGCATGCTATTGTACTTAAGGAGCCAAATCAGGGTGGGTAGGGGATAAGCAAGAGCCCAATGAAGGCCTACAATAGGCCTACACAAGCCTAGGACAAGTCCAAGCAAGAGGTGAAGAGAGCAAGCTTCAATGATGGAAGCTATGGCTGCCTCTTCATGAAACCCTACTGTTCATGTCAAAGAATGGCTGAGAACTGAGTGAGAAGCAAGCTCTCATACCTCGTGTAGATGCCAAGGAAGGCCAGGAAGTGCTCGTAAAAGATGTGCTTTGATACCAGTTGAAAGGGATACAGGAGACACGAGAGAGAAGAGCCCACACAATATAGGTGCTGTCAACAATTGTTATGACAGCCTTATTGCACTTTCATATATATATAAATAAAGAATATGGGCGGTCACTGTAGGGTAGGCCCAAGGGCCTTTTACCCCAACAAAAATAGAATACACAACAAAGCACAAAGACAACTCTCACCCTATCCCCTGACAAAATCAAGGCATGAAAATCCTCAAGGGATAGGCCCAACATAATCTGACAGAAATCGAGAGGAGTAAGTCACTACCCAATTTCTCCAATTATAGTCTAGCTACAAAGAATCATAAAAGAAGTTATTCTAGGTGGTGGCATGAACTACCTGCCTAGCTTAGAACCACTGGACCAAGAACTCCTACTAGGTGAGGGCTCCTATAGTCTAGTCATCATAAATTTTCAGTTTGTAATATTTTTTCTTCATGTTTACATACTCAAGCCTTAGGTCCTGACTTGCCATCCAAAAACCTACCAAGCTCTTACGAGCGGCACACAATCTTTTTCTTGAACTCACTTTTATTTTTGCTCCAACATTCCTTAATTATTCTTTATCCTAAGCTAGATGCCAACCCTAGGAAGATAAGGCATCCGCCCCATTCTGACTCGTCCCCAGGAACTTACCAAGCCTCTGCAAGGCGATGAACAACTGCTCTTAAAATTTTTATTTCTTGTCTTTTCTATTGTACGGGTTAGAACCACTTTCTACACACCTTTGTATTTTTATGTTGCAACTATATTCATGCTTGTTACTTCCTTTTATTTCAACATGCTTCTCTAATCGCCTCACACTAGTAGGGACTCCTAAAATTGTTGCCTAGAGCAAGCTAGCAGAATAGGGTCACCAAGACTGCCTTCTAAAAACAAGTCTTTTAATACCTAACAATGTCCTTACAAGAGGTAGACAACTACTCGAACCTCCCTTAGATATACCTAACCTAACCCTGGGACTTCATGCCTTGATTTCTAGTCCCCAACAAAAGACAATTCTCCCCAAGTATATAAACACATATAATATTTAAAAAAAGTACTAATAAAGAAAGAACATCACCTGGACTTGGCCACAAGAAACTTCTGCGCAGTAAGAGGCTCCCTCTAGGTTCTGCTGAATTTATATAGCATAGCACTAAAACAAAACCATTAACCGCACCCTCACTAAACAAATACATGGCTCTCTTGGCCTAACGAAATGTGACAAATCACTGCGAAATAGTTGGCTGTCTTGGCCTAATGAGATAATCCATGTAACTACCATTCAATAGCATACTGCTGAAACAAACCCCTAGTCTTGATATAACTCCATTGAAGCATAAGACCAACCAAGGATAAGGGGTCCTCAAGCCCTATAGTAAATGTAGCAGGTTATTGGCAATCCCCCTACATAAATAGCAAAGGGTGTCCAACAAATATGACGATAAATAATCCTATGCATCCATGACAGGATAGGAAGGTGCTCAATTGCAACCTCACTCATAAACCAAACTAGTTATCTCGACAGCCAAAATAGGACGTGTCAACAAGAAGACCCCAAAGTAGTTCTGGGCTAATATTAGAAGGTAACTGGAAAAGCTCCCCTGACCACAATTGAAATAGACATCTTTAACAAAAGCATAGTTGGCCAGAGAATCTGCAAAGCAATTCCACTATTGAGGAACTAGTTGACAAGTCACCATCTCAAAAAAATGTAACATATCCAAGGTTGCACAATGGTACATTTGTAGGATGGGATCCCGCACACTATAGATTCCATTCAACCGATTGATCACTAACTGCAAGTCATCTTTCACAAATAGCCAGTGGATACCACAACATCGGGCTACATTCAACCCCATAATCAAGGCCTTGTATTCTGCCATATTATTAGTAAAAGAGTGTCCTAAATATGTGATAGGAGAGCTACAAGTGGAACATGGTATACGACATCAAATTGTCTAGCTTGCTTTGCAATGGTCATCTTCCTTGCTATCACAACTTTGAAATGGCCCTCAATGGCCTCATGGAACAAGTAGGAACAATAGTCTTTGAGTGCGTCAACATGTCATGTTTGAGTGACATGACACTTCACTCCTTTCATAGACCCTTTCATGTCTAGATAAAACACATTGGCATAGTAAGAGCTAAGCTTTCATGACGTGCTCTTTTCTCACCAACTTACTCCATCACAAGCTAAATCCACTAGAAGTATTATGGAGGGTCAAACCTCCTAGCTTCCAAACTTGAATTGTCACATAGCCATCTAACAACTATGATTTCACCAAGTAGGTTGCATCTCTTTGATCTAGAAGCCAAAATGAGTTGCATAATGTAAATGGTCTTGATTTCAGGCACTTGAATCTCTTTGAACAAGGCCTTCATCTCCTAAGTATGGGGGATTGGTCATCCCATAGCTCAGCAACTTGCATTTCATCCACAAAGATCCGATCACCTTAAATTGACCACACTTGGAGTGTTCCAAAACATTCATTCATCTTGGCACATGAGACTCCCTTCTCTTGTATCAGCCATTTGAGCATAGGAAGTTAACACCTCATCATGTTCATATAAGTGGACCAACAGATATTCACAAAAGTGCACCCGTTTCCTTCAATCCATTGACTTGGTTCCAAATGAGAATTATGGTGAGAGGAGCATTCTCCACCTTTTTCTCCACAACACAAGTTTGGTTCTCATTTTGAATTTGCCATGCCTTGGAGCAAACTCGTTTTTTCCTTTGCTTGGAGCTTTCCTTCACTCAAGTCTTCACATCATCACAAGAAAGGGAGCTTGCCTTGTCTCTATTTAGGGTAGCCGCCATTTTATCACATGGGGAGGGACTCTCCTTAGCACCCTCATAGGTAGCAATCTTCAAATCACTTGACCTAATTTCTTTACACTTGCTCCAGGCACACAAGCCTTCATTCAACTCATCACACAGTTTTGTTTCTTTATCCTTGGCGTAGGTGTATGAGTCTTCCAACTCTAATGGCATCACCCTTGTAGATCAATCATCTCACCTCACAAAGGGTCTGCCACATGACTAAGAGTTATCTTATCATGGGACTCATAACCATGCATGGGCTCCACTTGAACGTTGGGGCACTTCATCACCATCATCGTAATCTCATCCAACACTGGAGTTGGCATCATGGCTTCAACATTCTCATCATCCTCATCACTTGATTGGGACTCAGTCTCACTTGCCTCATCATCATTGCCATCTTTGATTGATACATCACCAACATAATATCTTGATGGCCCTTCAAACACAAGGTTGGCTCCAAATCGTTCCTATTCACATAGTCTTCTACCCATGGTGCATCCTCTTCATATGGGTAATGTGGGTTTTAAACATACTCACTTGGATTGCATTGTATGTCCTTTCCCATCTCTTCTCTCATACTTTCCCTTAGACACCATTCTATATCCAAAAGGTAGAGTTCCATATAAACTTTAGACTTGCTTTTAGCACCTTTCTCACTTTTGACAATAGAGGACTCTTCTGGAACACTTGGGTGGTGGCAGCTCTGTTTGATCCCATCCAATTGTCTTCACATCCTCACACATTTATTTGTTTGCCAAGCGGGTGTTCAGGTCAATTTTAAAATCTTTCATCACTTGACTCAATCTATGCTTTATGGAGGAGCTAGACTCCGTGTCTTCCACCTCCTTTGCACCCTTCTAGACTTAGGTTATGCTTGGACCATTGACACGAGTCGTTGCTTTAAGCCATCATAATCATCCTTTGCATCCGTCTAGACTTATATTGTGCTTGGACCATTGACATGAGTCATTGCTTTAAGTCATCATGATCATCCTTTGAGTCACTTGACTCTTTAGACATATATTCTTCACTTGAAAATTTGGCACCATTTCTTGGGGGTGGCCTTTTGTGATACCATCCCCCCTATCATTTTTGGAACTGCTTTCAATGGGATCTCATATCTTCTTAACTTATGATTATGGGTGTGAACTTTCATAGAAGGGACTCTTCTTCACCAGACCCATCTTCAAAAATTGGGACAACGATAGCTCGTACTTTTCACTTGGCACCATACCTATGGCCACATCAACTCCATAGTCTTTTCTAATTTCATGTTGGAGGTCACTTTACACCTCTAGCACATCAAAGTCACCATCTTCTATGGCCTTTTCAATCCAAATTCTATTAAGAGTACCCCTAGACACCCCATGTCAACATATAAGGCTAGATTGGTTGCAAAGGGTTTTAAGTAAGAGCATGGTGTTGACTTTGATGAGGTCCTCTATCTTGTGGTCAAGATGACTACATTACACTGTGCAATTAGATTTGGGCCTTTATTAGATGGATTTAAAGACAGCTTTGTTACATGGGGACTTGCACGATGAGATTTATATGTAGCAACCTAAGGGCTTTGAGGAAAAAGCCAGGGAGCACCTAGTGTGCAAGTTGAGAGAGAGCCTTTATAGCCTTAAGCAAGCACCTAGGGAATGGTATCACAAGTTTGATGCTTTCATGCATTCACAGGGATATACAAGTAGTGATATGGATCCATGTTTCTACACCAAGCATGCCAAGCAATCAACATGGGCAAAGAGCCACCAATATGGAGGAGCTCATTGGTGCAAATGGTGTTGCATACACACACACACGAACACACACATATAAACATCTATAAAAGGCCAATGTAGCCTATGAGAGGAAAAAAAATACATCTATATCCAATGTCATCTCATCATAATAAAGCTAAAGTGAAGAAAAATAAATGTATCCTAATATGAGGCTAAGATCTATTAAAATTAAAAAAAAGATTCTACAACTAAAGATTATGTGTGTGTGTGTGTGTGTGTGTGTGTGTGTGTGTGTGATATCTAGCTAGAGTAGTCCCTCTCCAGGTCTTAGGATTAGCATAGAATCTCCATCCTAAAATGGTCCAAGGTCACTCAACTACTAATGTGTCCAGGGATGAGTCTCTTGTGTCTCACAATGATGGCTTTGATTTGACTATGGTATGGGCCTCTCAACCATTGCCAACAAAATTGTTTGTGGTCATCATGCTCTAAAAGTGCAATGGCCTGATATAATGTGGCTTCATGGCATGATGTAGACATAGTCTAAATAAATGGGGTTGGATCTACTAAGCTAGTGGTACTTGTGGAGTGTGATCTATGAAAGAAGTCTATCATTGACCTCTACCTTGGTCCCTTTGAGTGGACTGGTCTTCTATCTTGTAACAATGTTGAACAATGCCTCTGGAGCTCCAAGAGGAAAAGCCTTAAGCATCTCTAGTCCTTGTATTCCATCACTGCCAAAGAGGACTAAAGCCATCACAGAAGAGACAATGATATCTCCCTCGTATGCCATAGTAAATTGTGCATCTACATATATAGTGTTCCTCTCTCTTGGGCCCTCAATCACAAAGTTGACATATCATATCCTTTATTGTAATATATATCCATCTGCCTATCCCTGACCTCAGCTATGGGAGGAGGTGCGCATCTGTCCAATAGCAGCTTGCATACCATAGGAGACGTGTGTCCATGTACTATGGTCAAACAATGATTCCATCCTTAGAAAGATGTAGAAAATGATCGTGGTAATGCTCTGTCCTCGATCCTAAAGGGAGAGGTATGGCTAGATCCAAGTTCTCCTTGTTTCCACTCTCAAAATGTCAACTCTAATGACTAAATTTAGCTCAAGTTAGGTAAGGGGGTGAGGTATAGAGAGAGAGAGAGAGAGAGAGAGAGAGAGAGAGAGAGAGAGAGAGAGAGAGAGAGAGAGAGAGAGAGAGAGAGAGAGAGAGAGGGAGGGAGGGAGGGAGGGAGGGAGGGAGGGAGGGAGGGAGAGAGAGAGAGAGAGAGAGTCTGTGTGTGTGTGTGTGTGTGTGGAAAAGGAGGTCTAAAAAGTAAAAAGTAAAAAGAAAATGAAAATGAGAGGGAGTATAAAAAGAGAAAAAGAAATAAGAGAGGGATTTTAAAAAAGGCCATACATGCACAAGCTTGTAAGCTAGAGCATTTCCCTTACAAAGCTTTTTATTTGGCTTACTATTAAAGTGAGGTCCCAATTCCAATTTTGATAGATAAAACCAATGGATTGCATGTTTGCATTTTTTGACAAATTGTTGTAATTTCCCCTTGATCACATGAAATAATTGCATCATCTCGACAATTAGATCAATTTTTTTGGAAGTATCACTGCAAAAGTATTGATATAAAACATTTGACGTAATTATCATTGTTGTGCTAACCATATGAAATAGTTTGCATACTCTGTACTTATGACAACAATCGCCCTTAGATTGCTCAAATCACTTAATATTGGTAATAAGTAAATACTTACCAAACATCCCTAATGCTTAATGGCAAAAGTAAAAAACAAAGAAAAATGCTGCCAGTCACATGAAATTGTGGGTCTAGCATCGTATAATGTTGGTATTGACTAAATACTATCATTGAATGCTATTACCTTGCAAAACCTTGATTAAAGAAAGATAGCATTGGAGGTTAAATGTTGTCGCTACTCTCTCATTTGATATCTCAACTATGGTGCCAGTTATCTATGTACAATAGGAGCCAATAGTAGGAGCGAGCAAGCATGAGCATTTATTCTGAGAGAGCAAGAGTGTACCGCCAAGCTTTAGTCATCCTAGTATTTGATCTACACACTAGCACCTACCTTAGATCTTAGTAAATTTTTTTCACAATTGGTGATGAGACACAAATAGCATTTCAAGACATGTGATTGTGAATGGGCCTAAGTAGCCCTCTTGCTTAATGAAGATATTAATTTAGTCCTACTTTATGTGTGTTTTGTTGCCCATTGCATATACTTACATGCTCTTGAAACCATGTGTATGCATGCATGAGGACTACATCTTGCTAGGTGTAAAAACAGGTTGTAGCACGATCAACACAACTTGTTGTTGCTATGGTCACAACCTCTAGCTACCCAAAGCATAGTTCTTTCTCCATAGTTTTTGACAAGGTTTTACTACTGTAACAATTCTTCAAATAACTAGCTAAAGCCACACATGTGCTAAGATAAAAATATAACACCTCCTAGCTGGCTCAAACCACAAAAACATTGTTGTATATATTGCAAGTAGGTGCTTTTACTGCAACCTATTTTAAGAACACACATATACTTTGTGTGTGTGTATGTGGATTTGAGAGTTTGACTATGAGTATGGTAATTTTCCATGAGAGTAAATGCATTTTGAGTGACTACTTGATGTTGTTTCAACATAACCAAAGGTCGTGGGAGGGGTAGAAGAAGTATAAGAGTAGCTATCGAGGCTAGGTATGGCCTTTACTGTGCCAGGTTCTTTGATTGCATGTTTTCTTGGTGGGTGCACTTCATAATTGAATATAATCCTTAACCTAAGATAAGCTAATAAGAAAATTTGTCCTTCCCCTAGCAATTATCAATATTTTTGCTAGGCTTTTATGGAATAGAATAGCTCCTATGTGTGGCCCTAGCAATAGGTTGTCCTACAAAATTGAATATAATTCAACTTGACATCAACTATCATGCAAAACTTCATGTACTTCCCCTAGCAATAATCCAACTTTAGCATGCATAGTAACTCATTTGAGTTTATGAATGCATGGGAAGGAAGCCATTCATCTATTAAGAAATAGTTTTTATCAAGCTTGCCATGGAGAACAATAGCTCCTTATGCAAAACCCTAGTAATTACTACCAAAAAGAAAAATGCTACCAATTGCATTCAATAAGAACCTTAGTAATGATCTTGAAACAATACAATTTTCTTTTCTGTATGCAAAAATAGGGATATAGGCCAACACTCCTATAGGACCTATTAAGGAATCGAGCTATTGACATTCATGTACCTGGATGATCGTTTTTGCATTCATGTTGCTAACGTGGTTGTCGACATATCATTCCAATGATACTTTACAACTAGACATCAAATAGTCCACCTACCACCTAAGGTATAGGATATCTATCTTGTCATCTTTCTAGTTTAGCATATTCACATGATGGATTGCTTGTATATTATGTATGTTGTACTCTCTCTTTATTCTTAATAGACTAATATAGTGGAGAAAAAGAAGAAGAAAGACTAGGGCTTTCAGCTTTCTATATTGTGTGTATTGTGTGTGTTTGTTTGTTTGTTGCAAGAGCTCAAGCTCCCTCCCTCTCTCCCCCCATCTTTACATGGCATTAGAGCAGTGTTCAAGCAAGGAATTGTGAGCTGAAAACATAAGAGTCTACGAGGAAGCCTTGATGTGGAGTAGACCTGTGGAGATCTCTCTCATACAATCTTCGATTGACAAGCCAACTTGGCGAGCTTAAGTGCTCTAGGGATTGTAATAATGCTTAGATGATCTACATTAATGTAGTCAAGTTCATGTTCCACACACGTTTCGGCCTTCATTCGGGAGTTGCTGAGGGTATCCTTATGTATTGAGTTTAGTACATGTGATAGTTTACTTGAATTAACAAGTTATTGATAAAAGCATATGTTTGGGTTATGTTATATAATGTTCAAGGGTTTAATCAGATTGTTAGTGATAAGCTTAACAAGCATAACTCCCATGCTTGGAAGTTCAAATTGAGTAACTTTCTTATGGATAAGGTTATTGGGACTACATTAAAGGAGGTAAAGTTGAGGCTTCCAAGTTATCAAAGGAAAATACCACACATATGCAAGACAAGGCATTTAAGGAATGGAACCAAGTTGCAAAAAAAGTTACATCTTGGCTTTCCATTAGTATTTCAAACAATATGATTGGGCATATAGAGGATGTAGACAGCCTTGCAGAAGCATGGAATAATTTGGTCAAGCTTTTTGGTATAAAGACCAAAGTTAGAAAGTTGTAATTGAAGTGTGGGTTAAACAATGTCAACCATAGCAATATGTTTGTCAATGACTATGCATTGAAGACAAAGAGCACTGTTGAAGCTATTGGATCTATTAAAATGTTGAAACATGGAGCAAGAGGAAGCACAAGCAAAAGCATGGGCTATGGAGGTTCAAGTAAGAGAGAGCAAGATAGTATGTGGAAACTCCAACAATCACAATGTGTGACTTGCCTTCTCTTATTCTATTATCATGTAAAGAATAAAGAACAAAGTGATAGTGATGTGCCACCGTCACCTACTATTGTTGGGTACAAGTATATGGGTGGCAAGTACAAGTAAATATAGGTGGCTAGGCATAGGTAGTCTTTAACCCCTAGCAACCTTCCATTTAAAGGAAAATGTATTTAAGGTGGAGAAAATAAGAAAAAAGTGACAATGTACAAAGTTTCCATAGAAGCCAATAGGATGAGGCATAGATGTTATCTCATCCTATGCCATCATCTTCCTAAGGAAGGCATAACATTTAATTGGGGGACTTTTAGTAAGAAAATCTATACGATTCTAGTCTATCTTTGATGAAGTGATAACGGACCTCAATGTGCTTAGTCTTCATATGAAAGAGCGGATTATATGTCAACAGAATGGCACTCATAGAGTCTGACTGCAATAGGAGTTATAGTCATACCAAGGTCTACCACTAGATAGCCTAAACATAAGGCCTCCTTGCAAGCCTTAATGGCTGCAATATACTCAGTCTCTCAAGAATGTGCATTTTTGTGCCATGGAAATCCAGGAAACAACACCTTTAGCAAAGGTGAAGACATAGCCAGAGGTAGAGTTCCTAATGTCTGTATGTCCTATATAATCAGAGTTAGTATAGTCCATAACTCTAATATCCTAGCCACCATAACAAATGCATATATACGAGATGCCCTTAAAGTATCTCATGATAGCCTTCAAGGCATCCTAATGTCATTTACTATATTTCCTCGTATAACGAGCCCCGACTCCCACTATACATGCTATACTAGGTCTAGTGGCTATCATGGCACACACTAAGCTTTCTATTGCGGATGCATATGGGAACTTGGCCATATTTTGCCCTTTCATCATCTAACCAAGGACAATCTGCCTAATTAACCTTCACATCAGAAGGTAATGGGTAGCCAATAGGCCACCTTGCATATGGAACTACTTAAGGACTTTATGAATGTACTCCTATGACAAGTAGAGGAATCCTTAAGAGCAATTGTGTGCAATGTGCATACGAAGTATGCGAGAGGTATACCCCATGTCTCAAAGCTCTTCTTGAGTTGAGTCTTCAAAGCATCCAACTCTCATCAGTACTCCTAGCAAACAATCAACGTGCCATCAATATATAGCATCAAAATGATAAGGCTGCCATCACGGGCCTTCTTCATGTAAAGACATAGATCTATATCATTACAAAAGTAACCCTATGAATGCATAAATGCATCAAACTTATGGTACCATTGGTGCTTGTTTATGTGCATAAAGGCTCTTAACTTACACATTAGGTGTTCCCTACCCTTTTCTTCAAAGCTCTTAGGCTACTGTAGATAGAGATCCTCATGTAAGTTTCCATGAAGAAAATCCATTTTTACTTCCATTTGCACAACTAAGGCCAATACTAAGTATAGGGTAGTCATCTTGACCATAGGAGAGAATATCTCATCAAAATCAACTCCCTTTTTCCGCTTAAAAACCTTAGCCACCACCAATTTGGCCTTATATGTTGGCTCAAGTTGACTAGGGATACTCTTCAACTTGTACACCCACTTGCATGGCAATGCATTGTTCCCATTGGGCAAAGGAACCAAATCCCATGTACGATTTTTGTACAGTGAATCCTACCTAGATTGCATGGCCCTCTCCCAAGAGTGACTATCACCTTTGTGCATAGTCTCCTCATAAGTGAGAGGCTCACCGATATTTGTGACCATGACATAATGCATAGAGGGCTCAAAATGATAGGAGGATGTGAGGCTCTAGTGTGAGTCTCTCAAGAGTAGATGTGGGGCTTGTATGGTCTCTCCTCTCAATCCACCATCATAATCTTGCACAATAGGTAGATCTTGGGCTACTATATCATAAATAGTTGTAGGTGCTATCTAACTAGGGCTGGCTATATTGTAACAAGAGGCTCCTCCTAAAAGATCACCCTACATATCTCAACTACTTGCTCTAGTTTCATATTGCATATTCTCCTCATGGAATATGACTTCAAAATTGTGGATAATCTTTCGAGCATGTAGAGCTCAAAGGTGATAGCTTGTCTCACCTGCATCACCATATCCAAGAAATATGTATTTAATGGACTTTGGATCTAACTTATTGTATTTATCTTTGGGAATATGGTAGAAAGTTTCACATCCAAAGATGCACAAGTGTGCATATAAGGGGGATTTACCAGATCATACATCCTCTACAACTCTACCATCAAGAACAATACATGGGGATCCATCAATATTAAATGAATGGTAGTAGTAACTACCTTAGCCCAAAAGTAATGCGGTAAGCCTATCTGACTAAGTATACTAATGAGGATTATTTTTTGAATATTCCTATTCATGTGCTTTGCAACATCATTCTAGGATGGGGTGTATGGGGCAATTAATTGATGCTTAATACCCCTCTTATCACAAAATTTTCGAATGCCTTAGAGATATATTCATCCCCATTATCAAATTGTAAGCAACATTTCAGCCTATGTCTAGATTGGTTCTCAACGATAGCAAGAAAGTATTGAAATGTAGCTAACACCTTTGATTTCTACTTAATAGGATAGGCCCAAACTTTATGCAAATACGCATCAAATGAACATCACAAAGTACTTCGCACTACCTAATGACTGACAAGGCATGGGACCACGAAGATTTGAACAAACAAGAGCCAAAGCCTCATCCCCACATATAGAGTCAAAATTTTTATGAGAGTTATGTGTTTGCCTACCATATAAACAATGATCATAAGAGTTGAAAAATAGATATTAGGAGGAAGATTAGTCATAGCTAAACATGATCAACAAATCCAAATATAAGCAAAGGGTATAGTCTAGCAACCTTGGTACCTCTAGCAAAAACAAGATTACAATGAGCAATCTTCCATGCAAAATCACCAAAAGAGATATGGTATCTATTATCATTCAATTGTCCAACACAAATAAGGATTCTAATCAAAGTTGAGACAAGATATACATCATGAGGCAAAAATGGAGCACTACTACCAAATTGTAATCAACCACCTATGCCAATAATATTCAATGTAGTGTTATATCCTAGTCTAACGAACTTGTGATAGTATGATATATATAAAACCAATGATGATGTGGGGTAACATGAAATGAAGCCCCCAAATCAAGAAGCCAACACGAAGAGTAAGAAGATAGGGCATTAATCAACTGAGTAGCATCAACTGATGAAGTGATAACTATGTAATCATCTGAGCTATACGCCAAGGCATTTGTCTCTTCTATCTTAACACAGGACTTAGGAATAATATTGCAATCATTAGAAGATATGGCATTATCCTGCACTTTTGATTTGCCTTTTTTGTGCTTATCATTGTGAAACTTATGGCATTGCAACCTTAAGAGAAGACTTAAGACCATGAGACTTAATACATGATTGCACGTAAGTCATAGACTTGCCCCTATTGGGCTATAAGTCTCTATCATAATTATTATTTCCATTACTACTTTGTTTGCCTCTCATTTTGCGAGTGCATGAGAAGTATAGATTGCATCAATATTCTTCATATTTGCTTCCTTAGTATGCAAAGCACCCTCTACATCCTAGAGCTGAAAGCCACCTTCAAGAGGGTTTGCATTCGTAGTACTGTGGAATGTATCCCAAGTCTCATGCAGTGTGACAAGCGAGAAAAGAGACGACATTCTTCTCAAACTTAAGATCCTATGAAGTAACCTAATTGAAAATGGAATGAAACTCGTTTAAAGGAGAAGACATAAGTGTCCCTTCCTTCATGCAAAGGTCTTTGAGTTTCTTAAGCCAATACAACTAAGTTGTAGGACTTTGCTTATCATAGAGATCACAAATATTTATCCATAATGCATAAGCACAATCCTTAGTTTCAATGACATTGAACTATACTTGCTTTGACAATGACAAAATGATGGTAGACCTATATAGCTCATCAAGCTCATCCCATTCCTTTGCATCATAAGGTTCTTACTTTATGCCATCTAATTTGAATGGCTTGACTTGCTTCTTCCACACCATTACCCTCCAAATTTGAGTCTTCCAATACTGGAAGTTGTTATCATCCAACTTCTCTATATTGAAGGTAACACTACCATTAAAAGCATTTGAAGCATTGGACATTATGTTAGCCAGACAAAGAGAGTATGATACATATAATAACAGCAAATCAACCCCAAAACCAAGCAAAAAAGCATGTAGCAAGAGGAAGACAAAGCCAATACACTGCTATCCACAAGCAAGAAGCACTAGAGCATTGAATACAAGTGGCTACTCTCAAAAGGAGTACACAAAAATCATTTTCAAAATGGTTGTCCATAAACCTACAACAAATCGACATGTAGCTATAGGCAAACATGCAAAAGAATAAGCTCCCACTATAAGGAAAATTTGGATAGCAAACTCCGATGTGCAATGCAACTAGCAACATAGCATAAACCAATGAGTACCAAAGATTGTCAAAGCATCCAAGGTGTTAGGTACATAGATGCATACCACAATGTATGCCAATCATGTATCCACCACTAACAATTTGCTGACAATAAGTAGTACAAGGTTTCCAAAACAAAGTTAAATCATCCCATAATCACAAACCTCTGACAATATATGCATACACCTATAAAGCATAAGAGAGTTTCCTACTAACTCAAATGAACCAAGCTATACATAAAAATATTAAGTACTCCCACTAGAGCAAATTTAGAGTATCCAAAGCTCATCCAAAGTAGCAAAGGAATCTCAATGCATAGAGCTCATAGCATATGAGGGAGGGCCCAAAGTACATCATGTATACATTAGGAAGCAGATACCTTCAATAACACTTCAAGCCCACAAGGGGAAATCATTGGAGCAAATAGCCATTGTCTTTATCCCAACCTCCAATAAGGATATCAATAAGACATTCAGAAGGTCATGAGGTCCATGATGTGTAAACGTGGCCCAACCCACATGCTTATGAGAAAACATATATGCATATCCAAATGACATAAACACCAACCATATAATAATCAAAGCCACCAACATAGGTGTTAAAGTATCACATATGTTCTTGAATCTTATGTAATTATATTGCCAATCCTAATGAGCTCATAGTATACAAATTAGCAATATATGTTCGACATCGGCAACTTGAATTGTCAAAATAGTTGCACATCATTTAGGCAACATTTTGGCCTAGGAGAAAAATTGAGTTTTTTTTAAAATATTCCCAATAAATGTGATTTTTAATACAATCTTTGAAGCCAAATGTTTCTTAGTCAATGTGCTCAAAAAATAAAATGGAAGACCCCAAATTTGGCCACTTTGGCCTTATTGTTTGAAATCCTCATCTTGATAGATGAAAGAGAAGAAACCATGAAAGAATCTTGTAAACTATCGTAAAACCCTATCTAAGCAAAGCATGGCAATGTAGATGAAAAACAAACCATGAGACAATCTTATGCTTTTTTCAAGAATACAAATTTATAAAATACTATCGAACCACCCTATCTAAGCATGGCAATGCAATTTATTAACAATTAGTAAATTCAAAAACTGTCAATAAATTGAAATCTAAAAACTAAAAGAATAATAAATACACATTGATATAACAACTACATACTTGTGTTTGTACCCCTCTTGAGTTGCAGTATGTCATTAGCTTCTATTCATTCACCCCATGAGTTGGATGATGTATCCTATTCACTATTATAAACAATAGCATTGCTTTCATCTAAATGTAGACCATGCTTTCCCAAATCTTAAATTTTACATCTAGTGTATTTGCTTCGCATGGGTTTGTCATGATCATATTTCTGCAATTCAGGAATTTTCTTTTTTAGGATTGCAATCGTTGACTTTCTAAGATGTCAAGTCCTTCTAAGGGAAGATTGATATCTACTATGCCTATCTCATCAATTTTCAATATGTTCACACATGGACTTGACTTCACTTATTTTCTTTTTGTCTTGGTATTTCCTATATTAAAGTTATAGGCTGAAATTTGGTGAACTTTCAAGCCAAGATGATGCAAAAAAGCAAGAAAATAAGACATTTAAAATGACTTGATGCATTGCATCAAGTTCTCCCTTAAGATTTGCCAATTTTTATTGAGAATTTTGTCATCCTTGGTTAGAATTGTTTGAAAAATCCATTATAACTTGATGTAGTACATCAAGTTGTCTTGCTATATTAATGATTTTCAAGGTAAGTTAAGGCACAATCTATGCCATTAATACTTCTACTATAGTAAAAATATATTCAAATATTGTGTCAAGAGTTGGCTCATACTTTTTCTTGTCATCACTACTTTCTCATTATGTTTTTCTCTAATCCATCATGTTTTTCCATAAGGTAGGTTGAAAAGTGCCAAAATTTGCATTGTTTCTAGCCACTTTGATGTAATGCATCAATATTAAATTGTTGAGACACATGCACCATCACAAATAAACGGTACACTTATGAATACTTTGATTGAAGTATAGCGAAGAAACTTTAAAAATGTTAGGCCATGCCATTAACATATGAGTCAAAATATCAGTTGCACCAACTCATCAATATTTGTCAGAAGTACTATCGGAATAACCATTGGTATGATCTTTGCTATATAGAAATAAACATACCAATGCATACTTTGCTAATGTTTCTAATGTATATTTTGATGATGGTATCAATGGATATTGTGATGTGGACATAGAAATTTCCAACATGTATATCAATGAGTGTTGAGAAAAACCTATTAGATATAGTCTAGTTACTTCCTTGTATAATAACCCAATAACCAACAATAGCACTTGAATGGAAACAATATCCAAGAAGTACTTGAATGCATTGATCTCAAAAAAATATATTCAAGTTCATTTGATGCACTATCTAATCACTGACAATAGGCAAGTGGAGTAACACAATCGATAAATGATAGGATGAACCAACATCGAAGTCTTGAACAACACAATAATGGTATAAAAAAATGACTTGTATGATTCAAATTATATAATTAAATAACTATAAAGCATACAAGGATAAGATCCTTAATCGAAGATCTCATCCTCACAAAATGGCTCCCAACCTAATCGTGCAATAAGAACAGACATAGATTATAGCAAATTTTAAATGAAATATAAAATGCATGCATGACATTAATATAATAACTATATATAGACTTCTTACATGGTCTTCTTGTGCCCATAGCTTCTCCAAAAATTGTTGAAGCTTGTGCTTGCCCCATACTCTTTCTCCAACCTATTTGTTGGATGACTAGTGAATCCATACTAGAAAAAAATAGACACATAATGAATATTAGAGGAACTAAATAGAATATAAAAATGATTTATAAAATCCAAACTTAGAAAATAAATAAAATGATGCACAATCCTTGCAAAGTTTGTATTGAAGGAGGCCCAACCACCACTCTCAAGATGCAACATTGATCTTATTGCAACTCGCCCATGCATTGCCTCCTAATGCTTCCATTTGTTGGGATTTTCCTTTATACCTTTCTTTAACTTCCTCCACTAGTCTTGATCAAGCCACCTAGGCTTTTGTAATCCATTATTGTAGGTATTGTGTATCTCCAAATGAAGATGGGCTAGGTGTTTCTTGGTACATGTATTCACGTAATCACTAGAAAACTTATCACTATAAGAAGGCTATAGAAACTCCCTACGGATAATACATATGATATTTTCTTTTAAGTTAAGGTCCTAGGGTCTCCATTTCTTAGCTATGTTAGGCAACAAGCTCGTGCATCCGGGAGACGAATCTCATGCCTTCATCATTTATGACCAACTTCACTTGTATGGTTGGAGATCATGTACAACATATAGGCAAGAGTCATGATCAACCTAAACTAGACTTGGGCTGGAATGGGGCGTTATTATTGGCTAGGCTCTATGTGGGGCTAGCCCCATGCATGGTGAGATTATTGTGGTGAGATAGGGTGATGGTGGAGCTACAAAGATATTTTCTCTATCTAGGGTAGTAGGTGCCAACTCCTAGAGATATTTAATAGTATTGAAATTTGCAAAGCCATGCTTGTAAGTAGTGAACTTGGCTAAAAGTGCAAGGTAGAAGGAGACATTGATGGCACGATGGACTGAGGGACCAAATGAGGCATTGATGGTATGATGCATCAAGAGACTGAGGAGGGGATGATACATTGTTGGGCGATGCTAATGTGATAATACTGTATCATATCCTTGAAAGCATTATAGCCACCATAGCTGCAAGAACTTGAGAAGCGTTGATCACAATTGCATTTGCTATCTATGATATGAGTCAAATGCTTAAGCTCTACATGTGAAGAAGATTACAAAATAGCTACTCCTTGTGACATCTCTATAAATCACTCTCACTTTTTGGGGTCCATACCTACCATGATATGTTATAATAAGCAACTAGAAAAATTTCTTAAAATCTTCCCAAAGTACTCCATTTCTAGAAACATAATATTTGGATATGTTGTCTTGCACTTGCTCTCATGTTCAGACTTTGTTATAACACAACAATCAAATGTGTATTGTCTTTGGTCTACGTGCTTCACTCTGAAGTGTTGCTTGTAGCACCACAAAGCCAAATATGACTTGTGCTAAGATCACCAAACATAGAAGGCCCTCAAAAAATATTTATATATAAAAACCATACCTTTTGGGTGCATTCCATGAAGAAGTCCAATGCCTTGATGCATACATTGACCCCTTCTTATGTACCTCTTCTCTACTCATCATGCAACCACCTAGTGTCATGAAGTCAAGTATGCTTCTAAGACCTCTAGGGGTAGCAACATATCATTATTAGTGAGATGCTCTAAATGTTATAGGAAGAACATCCACATATTGTGAATTGTGCCATCTATTACTACTTTGTCCACAATATATACTAGCAAATGCATTTGGATGGTGAGCATCAATGTGGGGAAACACCTTTCTATAAGTATTATCACTTCAATGGAGTTTCTTTTTGTAACCTTGATAAAGGCTATATGGGTTTCCTTTATCAAGTTCAATTATACTAGTTGGCCAAGCTTATATTACAAAGTAGGCTTTTAGGGGTCCAACAATCTTGTCACAAAATGAATTGCAAGCACACAAAAAAAGGTAGCCTAAAAAAAATATTGAGTCATGAAAGCATTGCACCCAAATTTTACATAAATACATAGTGGAACTTATGCCAATCATGAGGCTTTACCTGCTTAATTGGTTGTCCTATATGAAAGCTCTACTTGAATTGTGCATAAGACTGATTGACATGCAAATATTTGAGATGATGTCTTTTGCCTTTTGTTCCTTAGTACTTAGCATAATCCATGGAGTCTTTAGGAGGTAAATGCAACCATTCTTGTGCTCTTGTGGCCAAAATGCCTACATGACATTCGCCTCCACAAGGCCTTCATGAGCGGCCACTAAGTCCCTTGATCATTTGTCTCCATAAGGTCTTCATAAGTGGCTACTAACTCCCTTAATCATTTGAGATGCTTCCATAAGAGACTTCCAACATTCTTGAAGATATACTTTCATCAAGAAATGGTATATCATTAGGGGATCTCAATTTGGTAAGATGTAGATATCTGGAAAGCCTCTTCATTTCTATTGGCAATGTTTTGACACCTTACATTTGCAAAGTCTTATAGTGAGCAACCATCATGTGCATGGGAAGTCTTCCAAGAAAATTGGATAAAAGCTCATGATCCTCTAGAAGAAAGACTCAATATATTTTATAGGTCATTTTTGTGCAAAATCAATGAAGCAGCATTGAGATGTGCACAAAAGGGAGAGGAGAACTCAAAAGTACAAGAACAACTCTTGCTTATTAAGTTGCTTATGAAAGTACAACTTGAGTCACTCTCACTCATCAGTTGATGTGGACCCATGGGCTGCTTATATAGCTCCAAATGGCTAGAGTTAGGGTTTCCCTTTCCCTTCATGACCATTCACACTCAGCTACCCTTATCCCCTCCAACATAAGGAAGATTCACATGCTTACACTCTCAACAATCTTCTTTAATGACCTCAACCTTTGTGCATTCAACATTAGTCCTACATATGTGATAGCCATGGTAACCGTTGATCATGAGACCTGCATGGCTTCAAGTTTAGTACAAAATATTTTGAATAACAAGACTATTCACAACAATTAACCTCAACCATTGATGGTAGAGAGAGGGTGATGTATACTTAAGCATTCTTTATACAGAGAAAAGTTGTGCATGGTCCATATTAATATCCCTTGAATGTGCATGTTTCTTTGCCTATCATGTTACTTACTTATAGTTGTCACTAGAATACTCAACCATAATCCTAAGCTCCTCAACTAAAGTTGGAGATACACATCCTTATCTTTTACCTTGTATTGGTCTAGAATCAATTGATTGATCCTTCCTGCTTGTGAGCCAATGAGGAACAGTACAATTCCCAAAAACCACATACCGATTCTATATGTGATTGCTTGTTGGCCAAAAGAGTTGAGCCCATCCATTGTTGCGGATCCTTTCCAAAGTCCCACCATTGGTCCTCAATATTTTTCCATGCATTGAAATCCATGGGGAAACATATCACATCATCAAAGGAACAACTTTGGAGTGTTGTGCTAGATCCATTTTATGAGGGAAAAGTGATGAAGCACTTTCATTGGAACTATCTCACCTTGCATGTCAATTCAATATTAGTCAATGCCACATTTTGGGCACACATTCAAGTCTACATTTAGTCAACACCTAGCTTTTGTAATGTCCTTTTGCCTTATCACCAAGTTTTTGGTACATCATTTGGCAATATGATTTTTCAATAGCCTATAATCAATAAATAAAAAATATTATGATGCTAGACCACCATTATGACATATGCCACAAACCCTAAACCATGCATAAAAACAAGGCTACAACACTAGTGTTACTCCATTTGTAAAGGGATTGTAACTTTGGCAATGATAAAGATGCCTCAAGCCTAGATATAATTGATCTCTCATATAATAGTGTTCACATACTCTACAAAGTGGAAAAATTTACCAGAAGCATTATATTTTGTACGTCCTATTAGCAAAAGGACTTTGCATTCGCACATGTGTAATATATTCATTTTTATGTATTTTATTAGAGAAGATAAAATACTATTTTTGTAAAGCTATTAGAATAGAGTGTTTTTTAATTTATTTGCACAAAAACAAGTATGCAAAGTGAAGAAAAGTAAGAAACACAAAAATGATAATTTCGATGTATTTTGGGCACAAAAGATTATTCTAATGTTATAAATATGTGCATGGGGAAGGTTCTCACCCATGTGAAGGGGGAGATTGCACCCATTCTTTTATCATGCAAGTTGTTTGTCATTTCTTCTCTCATGCTATTTGTTCACTTTTCCTTTTATTGTCAATTATTATCTATCTTATGGTGGTGAAGGCAACATCACATGCCATAACATGAGAAATTCCAAAGGCAACTACTACAAGTTACAACAAACTATGACTTCTCCTACAAAATCATGTATCATCCATATGGTCTAATGGGGATGACAATCGAGGTGGTCCCCTAACACTTGCAACTTGTTGATGATACCTTTTAGCCCTTAATAATTTAAGTTTTGGTTGGTTTGTATGTAACATGATCACCTCTTCATTGTGTATTTGGTACTTTTATTTTGTAAAAAGTGACTTTTAATTTGCTTCAAAATATTTCAATGCACTACAAAACTCCTATGCATACTACAACAATGGAGGATGACTCATTCCAATCTATATGTAGTTCATACCAAGTTGTACTCTTTGAAATATTATATGGTAAAAAAGAGTAGCCAAAGTGGTTTAAACGATTTTACTTATTGTCACTTTGTTTGAAAATTAGCACTACTTCTTTATCTATTAGTGAGAACCTCATTGATAAGACACACATGCTTATGCACACATACATACATACAAAGAAATCAAATAAAGTAAACAAACAATAATAATTGTTAATTTTCTTGCATCTTCCCTCTCTCTCTCTCTCTCTCTCTCTCTCTCTCTCTCTCTCTCTCTCTCTCTCTCTCTCTCTCTCTCTCTCTCTCTCTCTCTCTCTCTCAGAATTTCCATAATTAGAGAGCTTAAAATGAAGTAAAACAACCTACATTGTTATCTTTTCTCTTCACCCCCCCTCCCCCCCCAAACACACATGTACATGTGTGATCTTCCACAAGAAAGCAAGTAAAACAATGGAAAGATACCTTGAAGCCATGGTCTTTCTATTTTGTAAGGAGAGCATATAGAGAGCATGTTTATAAAAAAAGAAGCAAGAAAAGAACACGTAAAACATAAAAATGAAGGGAAAAAACTCTTACCTAAAAGGTTTTGCTAACTTTGTTTGCTAGTGTATGGTATTGTTCTATAATGAGCAAAGAAAGGGAAAGTTTTGATACTAGGTTTTTTTTACCAACATTGAAACATGTGCTAATATTATATAACACTTATATATAATGATTATTATGCCATGCACATACTAGTAGTGGCCCATCGAAATTTACCATCAAGATACAATTCATTTGTTGTAGTGGTGTTTTGAAAAGCTTGTTAAAATTATCTCTATTTCTACTACACCTTAATATTGTGCCCCAATTTCTCATCTCCATTGTATAAGTTTGCTAACTAGTATCTCACATATAAGTTATATGCAATTGTGTTGATTATGAGAGGGAAGCAATGGTGGGATGCAAGGTAGAAGCTATGGAGTCCAAGAGGGTTGAGAGAGAGAAGAACATAAGAGATTCATGTGGGTACAAAATGAATGGTACCCTTATTCTTTGTTATCTTCACTTATATATGACTGTACAATGTGTACTTATATAAGGGATGCCCGCTCGACTATTTGCCATTGACCTTTACCCCAACAACCTCCCACTTAAAGGCCAATAGACCTTTATTATGGGAGTATAAAAAAGAAGTGATGATATTTTCCAATGCCCATTAGTACTCTACAATTTGCAAAGTACTTAGAAGCTAAACTCTTTTTGAGAAGATCAATAGGATTATCATCCACATGGATCTTGACAAGCTCAATGTACTTATCCTCAAACACCTCCCTATTGAAGTGATACTTCACATCAATGTGCTTTGTCTTTGCATGAAAGATAGAGTTCTGTGACAATTGAATGGCACTCTAATTATTAGAATGCAATGTATGTATCTCTCTTGCAACACCCAAGTCTCCTACTGGATGAATAAGCCATATAGATTCCTTACATGCCTTAGTGGCTAGAACTTACTTTGCCTCAGTGGTGGTAGATAGAGCTGTACATGGCTACAATCGAGAGATCCAATGCTACATCATCTATGAAAATGAAGACAAAAAACTATGGTAGATATTCTAGAGTCTACACTTATTGCAAAATTAGCATCTACATATCCAAGAATAGATGCATCCTTCTTTCCTAAGTATATGCACATAGAACTAGTGCCATTCAAGTATCTTATGATACTTTTTACTATCTCCTAGTGCTTCTTGCTAAGCTTTGCCATACAACTGCTAATTATTCCCACTATATAGGCAATGTTTGGACATGTAACAACCATGGCAAACATCAACCTACCAATTGTGGATGCATATGGAATCTTGGCCATTTCATCCTTTTACTCATTTGACTTGGACTTGGCTAAGTTTCAAATATGGAGGCAATAGAACAGTTATAGCCTTCCCCCTCTCCATATTGAAATGGCCCAATACCTTGCCAATGTATATCTTTGGAAATAAATAGAGTATCTTTTTGTCTTGATCTCGTATGATGCACACACCAAGGATGTGATCGACATCTCCTTCATATCAAAGGTTTCATGTAACCTTTTCTTTAAAGCATCCATATCCACAATGGGCTTCCCAACAATCAACATGTCATCCACATATAGAATCAAGATTGTAAGGCTACCAATCTTAGCCTTTTTTGTATATGCCAGTAATCAATCTCACTCCCCTATGATACCATTCTTTGGGAGCCTGTTTCAAACTATATAAGCTCTTACGTAACTTATACACCAATTGCTCCTTGCCTTCCACAACAAACTCCTTAGGCTGATGCATGTAAATATCCTCATACAAGTTTCCATGCAAGAAAGTGGTATTTACATCCATTTGAAGCAATTTCATATCCTCCCTAGCAACCAAAGTAAGAACAGTATGAAGGGTGGTCATCTTGACTACTGGTGAAAAGATCTCATCAAAGTCAATCCCCTTCTCCTACTTAACACTTTGGCCACCAATCTTGCATTGTATTTAGGCAATGTATTAGATTGAGATACCTTCAACTTGTAGATCCACTTACATAGTAATGTATATTTACCCATAGGGATATGGACTAACTCCTAGGTAGCATTATTTTTCAAAGAATTCATCTCTAACTGCATAGCCCTCTTCCAGTTACAACTATAATCCTTGTAGCATTTGCATAATAAGAATACTCACTACAATTCATGACCATGATATAGTCTAGAGATGGAATGTATCTACTTGGTGGTCTAGAAACCCTCATAGAACTACCTAAAATTGGATCAATAGGAGCCTCTCACTATCCCATCTGTCTACCTTGTAAAACGTGAGGCTTTCCACCATCTCTTGGCAGTCAACTTTAGTATTAATAGGTTGTCCAAGCCCTTCATAATGTGGAATAAGTTGTATGATTTTCCCATGTGTTGGCTCCCATCCTCTTAAAAGAGTACCCTATGGATCTCAACCATTTTAATGGGCTACTCATGAATTTTACCCTTGTTAAAGATAATGCCACGGTTGCCCTTTTGATTCACGATTCCACAAGTGATAGCCCAGTTTACTAATTCTCAATAGCCATGAAAAATGCATTTCTTAGGCTTAGGATCAAGCTTACTCCACTTTCCTTAGGCATATTGATAAATGGCTCCTAGTAAAAAACGCACAAGTGATCAAAACTAGGTCTCTTGTTAGACCATGAATCCATCAGCATCTTACCATCCAATAGCTTGCTAAGAGACTTATTGATCAAATGCACTATTGTCTTTATAGCTTCAACCCAAAATCCATTAGTGAGACTAGTATTAGAGGGCAAACTATAGATCCTTTCTTGAATGGTCATGTTTATCTTCTTAGCCACACCATTTTGAGTAGGATTCTCAAGAGCTATCAACTCTCTCTTGATACCATGGCTTGCATAAAAGTTCATAAAGGCATGTGAGGTGTACGCTCCCCCATTATCAATCCTCAAGCACTTGATCTTCTTGCATGATTGATTCTTTGCAAATGTTAAGAAATTTTGAACTGCATCCAACAAATCACTCTTCTTGCAAAGAGGAGAAGACCAAAATTTTCGTGTGGCTTCATCTATAAAAGTGACAAAGTATGATGCTCCACCCAATGAAATTGCGGGCATTGGTATACACAAATCACCATGACCCTAATTAAGACAATTTGATTTTCTACTATATTACCTCTCTTATGCGACACATTGTTTGCTTTCCAAAGAGACAATGCTTTAAAAAACCAATATTCGAAAAACTAAGACAAGAAAGATAGTTCAAATGGCATAAAGATTTCATTCTAGTGACTAACATATGCCCCAAATGATGATGCCACAAAGAAATAGTTGGTTGTTCAATGACATCTATAACATGGTCTTTAATACTAGAAATATGTAAAGGATTCAAAGTACTAGATTTCAGCCCTTTGGCCATAGCAAGAGATCCCTTGCAAATCTTCCACACAGATCACTCTATAACCACAATCATCAAACTGTCTTGTAAACTGATCAAACTCTTTGTCAAGTTTGGAACATACTATACTTTTTACAAGATAAAAGAAAAACCATTTGCCAATGACAAGTGTATATTCCTAATGTCAACAATGCTACAATGCATAGTTGTTTCCAAGATGAATGCATCCTCTTTTTTGTGCATCATAAGTATAGAACCACTCCCTATGTGGGTAACATGAAATGATGCTCCTAAATCCATAAGCCAAATTTGAGATATGACATTATCCATGGAAATGAAGAATGCATCACCAAAAGAGGATATAATCAATACATCACCATCATCACTGCCACATGCATTAATGTTCTCAATCTTTACCTTGCCTTTCTCTTTGCCATCATCCTCATTTGCCTTCTTGTCTTTTTGTTTGTTTTTCCACTTATAGCAATCCTTTTATATGTGTCCCTTCCTATTAGACAAGTAGCATTCTACATCCTTTTTGCTACGCGACTTGCTTCTTGATTTACCTCTCTCACAAGAGTTACCCTAGTATTTGTCCTTCCTCTCACCATAAGTGCACTAGAGCCCTTTAACCATGCATTGATTTTTCTATTGACCTCTTCAATGGGCAAGCTGCTCTCAATATTAGCACTCATAAGGCCACCTATGGGTGTGAAGTTACTAATGGTAGTACTAAAAGTATCCCAACTCTTAGGCAACGTGACTAGCAATAACATGGCCTTCATAGGATCATGAGAGATGATCTTTTGAGATATTAGTTGGCTGAAAATAGTGTTAAGCTCATTGACATGATTAGACATTGAAGCCCCCCCTCCATGTGGAAATCAATGAGTTTTTTTAGCCAATAAATCTATGAGGCTACACTTTCTTCTTCATACAAGTCACCAAGTTTTTTCCATATATCATGTGCACCTATCATGTCTTTCACATTACAATACATGGACTTTGAGAGTATCAACATAATAGTAGTGTGCTAGCTCATCCAATTCCTCTGATACATCTATATCCATGTCCTTAGGCTTCATCCCACTACATTTCATCAGCTTTACTTACTTCTTATGGACTAGCACATTGTATACTTGCTCATTCCAATATAAAAAATTTGTGCCATCAAGCTTTTCAATATTAAAAAATGCATTTTTGAACTCAATGAAGAAGCCATAATGACAAAACTACGTCTACATATACAGATATACCCAATCGTAAGGTCAAATTAGACCAATGGATTGCAAATGGAGTGTCCCACAAAACCAACCAATGGTTATCCAAAATAAAAATAGCATAAATCTAATATAAAAATGATATTTAAGCACTCCCAATGGCATATGAATTTTTTGCAAGCTGTCCCAAGTATTCCGACTATCTTTTAAGCATAAAACAGTCACATCGAAGGCCAAGTATATGCAAACTGCCTTTACAAACGAATTTCAGCCCACATAATCTTTGTAAAGTGAGCATAAAATAGCATGGGAGATCCTTGAATATGAAAAATTTATCAAAATCTATATGCAATCCAAAGTTGAGAGTAATCCAAAAGCCTCACAATGTGAATTGGTCTCATTTTTGACTAATGTTTAAACATTATAGAAAAGTTTTTATGATAAAATGGATGCCTTGAAGCTTCCAGATAATGAAAAAATTAGGGAGAAACTTGATTGATGAAAACACATCTACACAAGTTGTTTTTAACATAAGAAGCCTCTTAAAGCATTTGGATTACCAAAACAATCCATAGACATCACTATCTTAGCAAATCATCAAGTCTCTCTCTTTTTCTATTTCTTTGTTACAGACATAAGTGAACCCCTTGCTTCAAAACAAGTAGAGCCTAAGAATAAGCAAGCCCCCTGCTAGATCCAAGCAGACCCCTTGCTTAAACCTATTGCTTGTGAAAAACAAGCTACCCCTGTGCTTAAGTAGCCACTATGCTTACATGCATCAAAACCATGTATTGAGATCTCTTCTTGAGCATCAAAAGCTAAGCTATTTTGCTCCAAATCTAGCCACAAATGGCTACTAAATCATTATCAAAGTGGGCTATTGTAGCCCCAAAGAGCCTCCATGGCTTAAGCACATTCTTGACTTAGATCTAGATCCCAATAATGAGAATAGTACATCTATCAATGTGTATGTAGCAAGCATCAATGCCAAAGAAGAAGCTCAAATTCTCGACCTTCCCAACAAAACTTCACTCTTTGCACTCCTCACTCCAAGCACAAGCTCCCATGAATATAGAATACTACTTTGATATACCAGTTGAGAGGGAAGCAATGGTGGGATGCAAGGTAGAAGCCATGGAGTACAAGAGGGTTGAGAAAGAGAGGAACATAAGAGAGTTATGTGGTTACAAAACATATGGTATCCTTATTCTTTGTTATCTTCACTTATGTATGACTATATAATATGTACTTGTACAAAGAGTGCCTGCCTAGCTATTGGCTATTAGCCATTGGTCTTTAACCCAACATATTATGCTTGTAGTGCTCTTGATTGTTATTTTTGGCCAATTGTGTTACTTTTTTTGATAGCATATGCTAATACACTCATTATTTTCAAATTTGAAAACTACATACAGTCTCATGCTCATCATTTTGTAGTTGAGATCCATCTTGTTGCTATCATATTGCTACTTTATGGTCTGCTTATCATGCTTTTGCTCTTCATGCTCATTGTCATCATCTTATTGAAAAAAAAAGATCAACTTTTTAATATTTGTAGGGTATGCTTTTGAGATAGTCATTGTGATTTCCTTCATCATCAAGATGCAAAGCTTTAAAAATTGTTAGCTCTTTGGTGGTTGTGGGCATGCTTTTTGTGAGAAGACATGGTGATTTTAACTTATTATTGTCATCTTCATGCTGTTGAATCTCCAAAAAGAAGGTAAAGTTTTCTTGGTCATAACATACTTTCATTGACATTGTGGTCTTTTTTGCCAATAATTATCAATAACATGCTCTATTTTGATAAGAAATTCAACTTTTTGGCAAATCAAAACAATCATGGACAATGCTCTAGTGCAGTCATGGTGATTCATGCCTATCATCGTTATCTCAATGATTCAAACAATTACTCTTCTTACTTCATACTAGTTATGGAGATATCTGTGCTACCATTGGGATTTCACTAAGTCATAGACACAATCATGGTTTCTTTTCTATGATATGTGACTTCATCACACCTTTTGATAGCACTATGGCATTTATGGCTAGGAACCCCTTTCCTTAATTTATAGGGTCTTCCTCCCAAGAGCTTGATGCTTTTCTTTGAAAATTGGAGGTGGCATATGCCATCAATTTGAGGTGGTCCTCCTCCTATCTTTTGGTAGCACTATGGCATCTACGGCTAGGATCCCCTTTCCTAAGTTTATAGGCTCCTCCTCCCAAGATCCCGATGCTTTTCTTTGGTAATTTGAGGTGGCCTATGCTATCCCAACATAGATGGATCTAGCGCATAAGGTTGAGGCGTTTGAATCCACAGTGTGGAAGTAGGCTACCACATGGTTGGCAGAGGAGCAAGGGACACACACACACACACACACACACACACACACACACACACACACACACACACACACACACACACACACACACACACACACACACACAGGACCACTACTATGATCAGTGCGAGCCGAGATTATATTACCCAAATTTGGGTGCTTCTACAGAGAAGAGGAACAATGAGATGAGATGACAATAAGCCTAAGGTTGAAATGCTACATTCCATCTATGTTAGGTCATAGGTGGTTATAGTTGAGATTTGTTTACGAAGGATGTTCCTATCCATGATCTTTTACATTTCATTTAGCAAGCTGCCCTAAAGGTACAAATGACCTTATTGCATGGCAAGAAAGGGAAAGGAAAGAAGGTTGGCAAGTTGGCTAAGAAGAGCCACAATTTTGAAGATAGTGACTTAGATATGGAGGTGGACCCAAAGGAAGAAAGTAGCATTAATGAAAATGACTTTGAGGAGGAGAATGGAAAGAAGCATGTAAAGTCCTAAAAGAAGGACATAGATTACAAATCCTAAAAGGGTGCTTGGAACACTGCAACCAAAATCCTCTAGTGTACTAAATGTAATAATCTAGGACACCTAGCTATAGATTATGGTCTCAATTAGTGATGCTGTGCAATTTGCAAAATAGCAACTCATATTACGAAGGTCTACCATTATAATGTGTGTAGTTTGATGTCTCGAATAAATAGGGGGATGGCAAGCACATGAATGAGTTTTCCTACCAACTGAAGTACTCCAAGATTGTCTACTATGGTCACACTGGTAGTCTTCTACACTTAGTAGGATTATTAGTCTCTAGACATGGGTTGAGAAGCATGTGGATATGGATGAGGAGGTTGAGGTGGTGGTGCCCTTAGACTCTCAAGTAGGCTATATTTCTTTGATGTAGGAAGGACACTAGCAAGTGGAATGCCTAGAGACTAGGCCTTTGATGCTTGAAAATGATAAGGGACAAATGGAGTGCCACTACCTTCTATTGGTACGATGGACAAAAAAGAGCTCTTGGCATCTGCTATGAATGTGGTGACTCTATTGAGGCTTGAAATGCACTCTTAACCTTAGTATGCATGTAGGTGCCTTATTTACTATGTATGAAAAAGACCTTGAATCCCATGTAAATGTCATGTGAAGGGTGGATGTCCTAGTTTAACTCATTGTATGCATCTTTTTGAATCTATCTTTGATGTATAGTTGAAATCCTTCAAGATGTCACCCTATTAGGGTTGTAGAGGTTGTAACCTAAATATTTGTCTGTATCTCCTCAAAATTTGACGTCATTTACTATAGATTCTTCATTCAAGAAATATGTGATTAGTAATATTCAACAGAGTGGTTATTCTTGGTAGTTTATGATGCCCTAAAATGCTGTACTAGCTTCTTGAATGTTGTTTTCTATCATTTTCTCATTCAAGATGAATGTAGGCTACACTATATTTAGGATAGTATTTTCCTTCTATTGTATATAATGTAACCTGAATTTCTATACTCTTTTCTTGAAGAATATTTACTATTTTCTATAATCTTCTGATTCAAGAAACTATGGGCTATTTAGGGTAGATTTCTATGTTGGCTATTATTCTTGTTTTGCTATGGTAGAATAGGCCAATATACTTTGGTTATTCTTGTTTTGCTGTGTAAAATAGGTCAATATACTTTGATGATCTTGTTGCTTGGTTCATGTTGCATTACACTCTAATTTAGGCATCAAGCTTCAAAGAAAGAAACTTGTAGGAGGAGCATGTGAAAGCACATGACTATAATATTTGAAGATCTTGTACAATAAAGGATTCAAATTCTATTTAATAAATATTTTAGTCATGTCTATAAGGCAAACCATTCAAGCTTCATCTCTCTTCTTGAAGTTCTTAATGTAAGTTCTATTTTGATGCTCTAATTTTAAGATTCATGCAATGGAAACAATACAAAGTTGCAATGGTTTAGTTGATAGCCTAAAGATCTCAATTTATTCAAGAGTTCTCAATGTTGTGGGTTGAAAGCAGTTTGGTTCAAGTTGAAATCTCAGATCTGTGTGATAGCGAGTAGTTTCAAGGGTTCATTTTGGGAGTTTCAAGGTGTAGCCCTAATTTTAAGTCTTTAGGTTTCTTCTTCAAAATTGAAATGTCAGTAGAAGAAGATACAAGAGCAACAAAAGAGGGTGTAGTCTGGTGTGAAAGAAAACTAGAGATGATGAGAGAAAGGCAACCTTTTTCTAGGAAGACATTATGATTCATTTCTATAAATGGAGGGTATTAAGTTATCCCATCTTTAAAATGTCTTGTATTTATTAGGGATAAAGGTGCATGTGCATAGCTGCTTGTGTATTACTATAATGACAATACCTGCATACATATACACTGTAGGTGGCAGGTGCCCATCACTATCAATTCATTCTTTATTCTTTCAATGAAATTTGAATAAAGGGAAGGTCGACAGTCACACATTGTGATTGTTGGAGTTTCCACATCTTTTGTATGTCTCTCTCTCTTACACTTGCTCCTTCCTCCATACCTCTTACTTTCACGCGCATGCTTCCTATGGGAGCCTTCTCTTGACTGCTAAGGCCCATGGACTACTTATTGCTTCAAGTGTTTCAAGCCAAGTGCAATGACTATCTCTCACATAGTTGTGCGCGCTCTCACACCTACGAGTGTAGTGAGCTTACCTCCATGGTTGATCGAGTTCCTTCTCCCTCAAGCACTTCGGTAGCTCCACGATCCAAGTGCGAGCTTCAAGCAAGCTCGATCCTCAAGCTCCAAGCTTCATGGTCCATTGCCGCATGCACGAGAGAAGAGAAGAGAAGAATAGAGGAGAAGATGGAGAGCTTCTCCACCATGGTCCCTCACCCTCACACACTCACCCCCTTACACTCTCACACTCCATCTCTCAAGCACAAGCACAAGAAATCAAGAGTAAGAAGAAGAAGAAGAAGAAGAATAAGAGGAGAACTACTGTGGGAGCTTTCGCTCAACCGCCAAGACCCACGGACCACTTATTGTTTCAAGCGTTCCAAGCGAGCTCTAATGGCTACCTCTCACATAACTGATGCGCCCTCGATCCTAAGAGTGTAGTGAGCTTACCTTGATGCCGATATGAGTTGCCTCCTCCCTTCCACACCCCGGTAGCTCCACGATCCTAGATACTAGCTCAAGCATGCTCAAGCCTCCTCCTTCTCCAAGCTCCAACCTCCATCGTCGTGCGTGCAAAAGAAGGAAAGGGAAGAGAAGATGATGAAGAGCTTCACCCCCTTGATCCCTCACTCCCTCTCACTCCCTCCCTCACTCTCAACCTCACTACCTCTCTCAAGAGCACACACAAGCAAGGAGAGGAGAAGAAGAGGAGAAGAGAAGAGCTCTTGTTGGGCACACACCAAAGAATGAGCTTCCATTCACTTTTTGAACTTTATATATACAAACCCTAAAACCCCATGGGCATCCATCCTTTTTTACGTGACTGGCCATTGTGGCAAGGTCCCTTTTTCTAATTCCCTCTTTTTGCTTTGTGCCCTAGGCCTATATTTGGCTATTCTTTTACAGGTGGCATAGGAAAGAGCCTGACGCTCTTTTACAAAAGTTTTTTGGAGTTTTTTAGGCGCCTTTTATTTAAAACTACGCTTTTGGCCCCGACTTAGCTTTGGAGCCTGCCTGCGTGTCCTTGCTCCTTTTCCATCTTCTTTCTACTTTTTCTTTTGCCTTTTCGCATTCTCGGCTTGGGGTTAACATTACTCCCCTTCGAGATGGGTATCAGTCCCATGGCACTCTTGTTGACTGTTTGGTGGTTGAAGAGGCAGTTGGCGGAGGAGTGATGTGAGGGTATGGCAGTATGTAGACTCCAATGCTCGTGGAAGCGTGGGAGGAAGGTTGGGTGGAGAAGTAACGGATGTTGATGGGGGCCTCCAAAGTCGGTGGGTGAGCATGGTGGTGGTGCTTGGAAGAACAGAGGGTGGTGCTCCATGTAAGGAGGGGGATGTTTATCTTAGTGTGTAGTGCGAGTGGCTCAGGGTGACAGGTCTAACCATAGGTGAGTGGCCTTCCTAGGTATGTTCTACCCTTGATGGGCCCTAAGCGTGTAGTGGGGGGGTAAAAAAGGGCTAGGGGGTTAGAAGTGGAGCCGACCAAGTGAAGCCATCAGGCACGCCTAACTTGAGGACCCCTAGGTGCAGTGATTGTGCTTTATGTGGTGCTGAGTGGTTGTGGAAGTGAGGATTTGCATAGCTATTCCATGGCACTACTAGGAGAACGACAGCCAATACCTAATCTTCCTTGTCTGATGGAGGCGGAGAAGGGGGTCAGATGGATTTGCTCAAAAATTGGCGGCTTTGTATGTACCCTTTGAGGTTCATGCGGACGTGGAGAGAGGTGGTAGAAAGGAAGGGGTAGTTGTACCTAGTAAACTGGCTATCGTTCATGTCTTCTAGGAGAGCTAGGCAAAATGAGGGAAGTAGGCTAGCTCTCATCATTAGGCATGCCATAGCGCAGCTATCAATAGCATTGGGGTCAAAAAAGAGTGGGGGCAAGCCACTCTCTTGTGGTGTCAGATCTTGCTTGAGAATAGCTTAAGAAGCCTAAGGTAATTACATGTAGTTATAAAGGCGGAATTTGGATAGGAGGAGAAGTCTGCGAGAAAGCGTGTCATGGAGTCACTTAGGCTTCCTAAATAAAAAAGGAGGGCATGCTTGAAGGAGGCGGTGTTGGAGTTGTAGATGATAGGGAAGTCATGCCGCCCATGGAGGTTGGCAACAAAATCCATGCCTACCCTACGAGGATACGCCATGAATGTGGGGTCGTTCCTCTCGTAGGGTAGGGTGTTGCAAAATGCCATCTAGGCGAGCATGTTAATATTGCATACTCGCCTTCTCCAAAGAGGTTGGTAGTTGTAGCCCTTTACAGTGTGTGGTACCTCGAACAGCTTGTCTTGCCAAAATTCTGCTTCCTCCGTGCCCCACAGAGTGGGGGTCTTTGCCCTGTCTTCCAGCCATTTTTGGCCCAGTTGGCTGCCAGTCGCGATCACCTCCTCCATTACCTTAATTGGTAGGACCCTTCTCAGGCTGTTAGGCATGAGGAAACTCAAAGTAAAAGGGTCCTTTTTATTTTCTTGCTGTTCCCAAATCACCAGCTCCGCGTGGAATTGCGTTGGGAGGTCATCGGGGCATGGTGGGAGGGGTGCGGATGGCCACATGACTGGTTTGGCTCTCAACTGCCTCCTGGTTTCTTCAACTAATTTCCTCCATCGCTCCCTAAGCACGGTTTGTCTATGTCCGAGGGCAGGTCGAGTTGTTGTTGTTCTTGATCATGTGGCGAGGGGGGTTGTGGGATTATTTCTTTGCTGGTTCTCCTTATGACAAATTTAACGTCAGCCTCCTCCCCTTGCCGGTCATCTAGCTGCGCTCCTTCCTCAAAGCTGAGTGCATCCACCTCTCCTGAGGGACTAGGCCGGCCAATAGTAGGTACTTTCATTGTTCTTCTAAGCCCAGCCTAACCTCCGTAGGTTGGGGTGGCATCTGTAGCCCCGCATGCAGGGTTTGCGTGCGATGCTCAGTTTCTTCTGCACCACCTCCAACGACTCCTTTCCCTCTGGCCGAGTTGTGTCCAGTAATGTGTTGAGGAAGGTCTGTTGCTGGGCAGTGAAGGCTATCCGCTTTGCTTTCTGCCAAGATTTTTTCTTTTTCCACCAAAGCGAGGCGCCGCGCCAGTGCCTTCACCCGTTTCTTATTCCGCGTGGCCCATTCCTCGGCCCTTCTGTTCATTCCTTCCATGCTCTCCCCCTACTTTTGTGCTAGGGTTATGAGCTTCTGCTCTTGGGCTTTGAGTTCTTTGCTCATACTCTCGTGCTCTTTCCTTCCGAGGTGTAGTTGATCGGTCATGGACTCAATCTCTTTTAGCCATTGCTCCCTCTCTTGTCTTCTCTCCTCTTCTTTGGTGTTTAGTTCCTCCATCATCTACTCAATGTTGGCAGTTTTCGCCTCCAGTTCCCCATGTTGCATCATGAGGAGCTTGTGTTCTCGCTGCATCTGCACAAGTTCTTGATTTTCGTCCTCAAGCTGCTATTTGTAGCTTTCTTCCATGTCTTCTTTTGCTTTCAATACTTGCTTGAGGTCAAATAGTTGATGTTGTTGCATGGCTATGATGTGGGTTTTCTCCAGTTGGAAGGTGGCCACTGAGCTGCCACCAACTCAGCCATCGCCATTCTCTTTTCCTCCTTCGCCCTCTCTAATTAGGAGAGCAGTTCAGCGACGTATTTGTCGTAATTGGCTGGTGGTGTCATTGTTGCATGGGTGGGGGTGGTTGAGGCCTCCACATGCGGGGGCTTTTGATCCTGCCTCGATTCTGCATCCGGGGCTAGCCTTTTTTGCCCCCGTGGCCGTGGTTTTTGTACTCTTCCCTTGGGCCATTTCTTTATTGATGAAGTATTGCATCCAGGCCACAAAGTTTGAAACCTCCATGCTGGTGGGGATGCTTGGGGTGAGCATAGTGGGTTCAGTGGAGGGTGCCATGAGGGTGGGGATAGGATGGAGGGGTGCTTTGCCTTTGCCTTCTGGGACTACGGGCGGCGCGACTTCTGGTGCCTATGCGCTAGAGCTAGGCCCTTCTTCCCTCAGCTGGCTCCAGGCTCCTAGATCATCCACCCTGCATTGTTGCTCGATGGACCGGCATGTGGCCTCAACCAAGTCCTCCTCTTCCTTTCTTCTTAATTCCTCTTCTTCCTCCGTAGCTCTTCTTTGCCTTTCTCTTTCGGCATTTCTGTATTCTTCCTCCAGTTTCTCCTTTTCTTCCTGCTCCTCTCTTTTTCTCTTTTCAGCCTCCTGCTTCGATGCCTTTTTAGCCCGCATGACTTGCTCTGTTGCTTCTTCTTCTTCCTGCTTTCTCTTCTTCTCCCTCTCCTCGGCCTCCTTGAGGGATTATCTTTTTGCTTTTTCCAAATCTTCCTTCTCCTTCTTGCGGCTCTCATCAGGTTTCTTTTTCTTCTACGTTGTCTTCTTCTTGGTTTCCTTGACTTGCTTTTTGCTTGATTGCTCTTCTTGCCCCTGTCCTTCCTTATCGGTCTCAGTCCTATCGCTGGACCTCTCCTGGTACTGATGGGGGTGACCTGTCGGGCGTTTCCCCTTCCCCCTCTTCTGCATCCTGCATCTCTTTCATGGCCTCTTGGATGAGCGTTGTTAAGATGCTTCCATAGGCGATGAACGAGGCCTTGGACGGGGCCTTTTTTCTTTCTACGGCCTTAGACACCGGAGACTCTCCTCCTGTGGGCATGCTTCCTAAAGCCAACACCTTAGCCGCCTGGTCGATAGTTTTACGTACATAGGCATTCCAATTGACTTCGTGCAGGGTATGAGCCGCCACGTTCTCCAGTACTGGCACACTAATTCGGTGCATCAATGCGTTGTAGTGCTGGCTGGAAAAGAGCGCGTGTACCAGTTTTGCATGCAATCTGGTTTCTGCATCAGGGATATCTTGAATGCTGATGCTGTCGTTTGTCAGCACGTCCTCCTTCCTCATCCCCAGCATGGCGTACACATCTCTCTTCTGCTTCTTTTCTATTTTCGGTTCTAGTCCCAGCGCCTTTTCCACCAAGGTGGGGGTTAAACGAACCAGTACTTGCTTGGCATTTTGTCCCCTTCCTATTGTGACAGTGTCGCATTCATTGTCGGGGTCGTAAGACCTGAGAAATTCCACGCACCTTGTGTGTGGTCGGGTTCTTGTGCGAATCTTTCTGGGTACTTGGTGAAGTTGCAGTTTTCAACGACTCTCCTGGCCGCCTCTTCCTTGGCCACTAATCCTTCTATGTTGTGAATAGTTCGGAATTTTAGTTGGTTGTAGGCGTGGCTCTCTAGGGTGATGCTGTATTGCGCTCTCTCCTCTTCCATGAATGGAAGCCGGTGGGCACGGTCTTGTTGCGACATTTTCCGTTCCTGTCATGAACCCCAGTTTCCATTAGTTCTTCCAAATTGACAACACAAAAACATCCTAGACTGAAAATGACAGATTTACGTGTTTATTAAATGGAAGCCTTAAAATCCTATCCAATGTGAAGCCCCCCTTTTCAGCTTTAACTTTTTGCCCTTTATTTTAAAGTTCTCTTGACATCTTTCTACCTCGCTTGTTGCCTACGTGCTTATGCATTTTGCTTGATTTTTGCGAATTTTAATTGATCTCTTGATTCTGATTTTAATTGATCTCTCGATGCACCTTACTCCCCTTTTCCTCCCAGCTTGAGAAGAATCCTTACTAGGATTGAAGGTGTGGGGGGTTGAGGACTTTGGAATGGGTCTTAGGAGTCATCGGTGTAGGAACCAAGTGTAAAAGTCGGGGTTGTACTCTAACTGAGCTGTGCGATCGAGATCAACAGGGCGAGTGCCAACGTGTGTTATGTAAGTGAGAACATCTGTTAGGAAGTCACCGAAGGCATTGCAGCTAGCAATGTGTAGCTCCTCCTCAGTCAATAGGCGATCGAGGTAAGGATGTCCCTTGATGTGGTCCTCCAAGGGGCGATTACGAAGAGTGGTCAACACTCTGTACGAGGTTGGCGCGATATAAGTGGGGTCGTACTCCACTGTTTTGATTGCACGGCGTTGCTCCGCGTTGGTCATGACTTGGCAACCCTCTACTTCCCATTGCAATCTAAGAGTGTACTAATGCCGTAAAAATGGGGATTCCGTCCCAGCAAGTTGGGATAATTCTGTGATTTCTTGGTCGGTGATGGCAGAAGTGGTTCGTTGATCGTATGACATTATGAGACGTTGTTTGAGTGCTTGCTCTTTGGAGACCTCACTGTCGAGTAATATAGCAGCGGAGTTTGCTGCCTTTGCAAAGGCAAGTTCAAACGTCTCCCAAGAACAAGGCATCGTGCGAATTTCAGTTGTGAAAGGTTCGGGCAACAAGCCTAAGTCCAAGTGGTCATAGCCCAGAGCCTCCTCTCTGAAGGTGGCATTGAGCTATCTAATGAAATCAACCACGTCATCCCCTGTATCTGCGGTTAGATCTGAGGCCAGTGTTAAAAATGACTTTCGCTCGTAGGAGGGCTTAAGAACTGCCGGTGGTTGGGGTTTGATGGCCCAAGAGCCTTTGATAGTGGATAGTTGTGGTTGCGGGTGTGCCTTAGGTTGTGGTTAGGCATCTTGGCTTAGGGCTAGTGGAGCGATAGCTACTTCTGCTGGATTGATGCCTTCAGCGTGGATCATTGTCGTTGGATGGACTCTAGTGCGTGATGGGTTATGCGATGGTGCCTGTCGTTTGGGCCGGTAGGCTTGTTCGAGTCTTTCGGGCATATGTGTAGATGGGCTTGCTGGATGTGGTCCTGGGGAGCAATGCGGCTCATTGTGTTGAGGTTTGATGGGGCTGGGGGTGATCAAGCTCGGGGGTAGCATACGAATGGTGGTCTTGGCCAGGTGGGTTTTAGGGATATACAACCAGGTGTTTCCCTCATAGTAGCCTTGCGCAAGTAGGAGAGCTTTGGGGACTCACCTGCACCGGATCATGCCCTGATTTCTGTAACTGCGCCTTGGTGTCCTAGGTTTAGAGCCATGGGTCTTATGCGGTCGTGCGTGATGACTCCTAGGCGGCGGTTGTGGTTGTTTAGGCCTCCATTGGAAACTATGCTATTGAGCCTTAGCTTTTGTCACCCGAGTAGTGGTGGGGGGCGGCTGGGCACTACCCTTCTCCTTAGATTCGGATGCTAATAGTTTTATCGGTGGTTGTGTGGACTGTTCCATCGCGCCACCCTTACTGAAAGGTATATCAATGCGGATGTTGCCTATGGTGAGGTGAATGCATTGCGACTCATAATCGAAGTGGCAACGAGTTTGCTTCTTGAAGGTTCACCCTAGCAACGTCTCTGTGCCTGCATCCTTGGTGCTTGGTAGCATGTAGAAGATCATTGGTACAATTTCGATCTCGATAGAAACGGCGGCCCTGCACTTGCCGAGGAGTGCATAGGAGCGGCCCCCATATGGGTTCAACATGGCATTAGTGGGTTGTAGTGGTGGTTTTCCAAGTTGGGTCCAATGATCGTGAGTTAGGACATTGAAGTCCGCTCCCTCGTCAATTAAGGCATTGAGGATGCATGTCCGCTTGGTAGTGACGGTGATGTGTGCAGGTATGCAGGTTCCACGACTTCCTCCTCCGCGTCGTCGATTTCGGTGATGGTGGCTACATGGACGTTGACTGGGGGTTCCAACATTGGTGGTTCATGCAAAGGATGCGCGGGGGGATAGTATTTCTTGACACGGCTGCCATTGAAGAAGCCAATTCCATTGTCGGCTAGAGTTTCGAGCTCAATCTTGCCTATTCGGCTGATTGCACGGACCTTAAAAGGTCAAAGACCCCGAAACTTCATTTTTTTCTTGTGCCCCTTGACTGAGTATAGGAGCACTAGGTCGCCTTGTTCAAAGTCGCATTGCTGGACATGTTTGTCAAACCAGGTCTCGTGTCATGCCTTCTCCCATATGAGTGTGTGAGTGGTTAGAAGGCGGGTCTCCGAGAGGCGTTCGAGTTCTACTAGGCGTTGCGTCCATACTTCCTTTCCTTCCCATCACTCCTGAAGCGCAATTCATAGGCTAGGCATATGGGGAGAATTGCTTCGGTTCCGTAGGTGAGCCTAAAGGGGGTCTGTCCCATGGCTATTTTGTAAGCTGTGCGGTAAGCCCACAAGGCCGTCCCAGTCACTGCGTGAGGCCGAGACTACCTTGGTTAGGACGTTGACAAGAATCTTATTTGTGGATTCCGCCTGGCCGTTTTCTTGAGGGTAGTATGGAGAGGATTTCCGATGGATAATCAAGAAGGTGGATAGGAGATGAGCTATCACTTCATTGATGAAGTGTGTCCCCTGGTCATTGACTAGTTCGATGGGGCATCCAAATCGTGAGATCACCTGCTCCCATAAGAACTTAGCAGTCGTTCTTTCGGGTTGCTCTCACTTCTGCCCACTTTGTTAGGTAGTCTATGGCCACAATGATGTATTTGGCATGAGAATACTGTGCAGCAGGGTTGATGGGTCCTATGAAGTCGATCCCCCATTTTTCGAAGGGTTGTCGTGCAATGACTGGGGTCAACTCCATCTGATCCTTATGAATCGGGACCTTTTTCCACTGACATTCATCACAATGCTTAACAAATCGTGCGGCATCACGGAACAACGTTGGCCACCATAGTTGAGACTGCAACACCTTGCCGGCTGTTGTGTCTCCATTAAAGTGTCCTCCTGCAATCCCATTGTGTGCCTCTGAGAGTACGTCGTGCATCTCATGCTCGCACATGCATCTGCGCATCAATCCATCTTGCCCTAAGCGATATAGCTGGCATGCTATCAACTGGTAGGGTTGGATTTTGAGAATAAGTCGCCTTAGTCTTGCCTTTTCTATTAGTTGTTCCGATAGTCCTTGCTCCAGCAGTTGGACTATGTCAACTGCCCAATACGGTGTTAAATCGTCTTTGAATAAATCCCTCTCATTGGAGAGGTTAAAGAGGTGGGCGTCTCGCAATTCATCAGTGATGCATTCTCCAGTAGGTTCCCTTGTGGGGATACGTGACATATGATCAGCCATGTAGTGTTGTTTCCCCTTCTGTACAACCACCGAGAAGTCAAACTCCAAGAGTAAAAGGAGCCACCGAGCAATGCGTCCCATCGCGCAAGGTTTGTTCACTAGGTATAGCAAGGCTTGATGGTCTACAAAGAAGGTAAAGGGTGTAGCCAATAGATAATGCTGGAACTTTTTCATAGCAAACACCATGGCCAAGCCCTCTCTTTCAGTCGTCGAGTAATTCATTTCCGTCTTCGTCAGTTGTTGGCTTGCAAATCTTACTGGATAGTCTAGGTTATGCTTGCCAGGTTGGCACAACACTGCCCCCACTGCGATTTTAGAAGCATCGATATGCACGTGGAAAGTTATGGTCCAGTTCAGGGCTCGTAGAATTGATGCTGTGGTTAGAGCCTTCTTCAGCTCTTCATATGCGCGTTGGTAGGCTTCAGTCCATTTGAAGACAATTAGCAGTTTGTACAAAGGTCTTGCTATCAATGAGTAATTCAACACAAACCGTCGATAGTATCCCGTATGGCCTAATAAGCATTGAACTCCCTTGTAGTTGGTTGGTGGTGGAAGGCCGACAATAGCCCTGACCTTCGAGAAGTCAGTGGTGGCAATGCCATTCTTCGACACCACATGGCCGAGGATGCATCCATGTTTCACCCAAAACTGGCATTTCAAGGGGTTCAGGGAGAGACGATATAGGCAACACCGATCAAAGACTGCTTGGAGTTTGTTCAAGTGTTCCATCCAGGTCGAGTGAACGCAGAGATCGTCGACAAAAACTTCTAACTCCTTGCAAAGCATGTCTTTAAATATGGTGCACATGAGACGTTGGAAGGTGGTAGGGGCATTAGTCAACCTGAAGGGCATGACTATGTACGCAAAGACTCCCCACTCGGTGGCAAAGGCAGTCTTATGCCTGTCGCGACAGGATGCACTTGCACCTAGTTGTATCCTGAGAAGCTGTCCAGGAAACTGTAGGCCTCTTTGCTTGCCACTCTTTCAAGCATGTGCTTGGTGTATGGTAATGGATAGTTATCCCTCTTGGTAGCAGTGTTCACCTTTTTATAATTGACGCACACTCTAATTTTTTCGTTTTTTTTTTCATCATAATGACTATGGGTGATACCTAGTCTGTGTGCTCAATTTCGTAAATGAATCCTGCTTTCATCAGCTTATCAATTTCTTCCTTGATAGCATGAGCGTGCTTAGGATTCATTGGGTACGGTCGCTCCTTCACCGGTGGTGCGTCTGGTGTCATGGGTGTGTTATGAGTCACCACACTCGGATCTACCCCTTTAAGGTCTTCCAAGGACCATGCGAACACGTCTACATACTCTCGCAAGAGGGCGACCAGACTCGCCTCCTCATCCTCGGCCAATTCATTGGCAATGAAGACTGGTCGGGGTGTCTCCCCTTCCCAAGCTAAGTTCACCTCTTTGACTCTGGCTGGTCCCTCGATTGGTTCGCTCATTTGCCCTTGCCGTTTGGGACCCATCAAGATCACTACCCTATCGCCTTTCTTGAATTTTGTAAATCATTTCGGAAGATCCCTTGGTTTTGTTGCTCGTCTGTTCGGGTGTCCCTGGGTTGTTTCACCTTTTCCTGCTTCAATCATTTGCGCCTCAGATGGACAGGTAAGTCCCCGACGGTGCGTCGGGTCTTGGGTGGCCTAGGTATCTCTAGGTCGCTATCTGAGCTCACTTTTGACTCAGAGTCGAACTCGCCGTCTTCGCTAGAGAAGGGGGTCTCCCTAGGTGGTCGCAGTTCAGATGGTGATTCCGCTCTAAGCACTTGTGTCGTCCCTGGTTGAGCTAGGCCTGCTTGCTCAAGGTCTATGGCTGCTATGTGTTCTAACCAGGCATGGTCACAATTCATGTGCATTAGCCCTTGCTCTGTCTTTTAGGCACTTCTTTTTTGCGGCTTGGAATCTGCCCGTATTTGTTCTATTACATGTCCCTCCATGTCGTACTCTATCAAATCCACCTCCCCCTACTTTCATCCTCGAAGGGTTGGCAGTCTTCGTACTCGTCGTCAGAGTTCTCTACACTAGCTGGTTCGACGTCCCGTAGGGCTTGATACTTCTCTTATCATTGATCCGGGACCAAGGCCCAATTGTACATAAGGTTCAAGTCATGCACTCTGGTCCATTGCCACTTGGATTCGCCTAAGAGGTCCTGGAGAGGCGTGAGGTTTGCTGCTGAGTTGTCAGCCAGCTTGTCTGTTAAGTATTCCAAGGCCTCCTGGAGTTCTTTCTTGTTGCTTGGCACTTGGAAGGTGACGGGCTTAGGTCTCCCAAGATGGGTTCCTTTCATCATGCACACTGGTATAGTGGGCGTACCGTCGGTCGCGCCCATCATCCTGATGGCTTGCTCGTGCGCTTCTTCGTCCAAGAACGGTAGGTTGATTGTAGCAAGGACATGCATCCAATCCCACTCGTCTTTTGGACATGGGATATACTTGGTCAAGGGCCCATAAGACTTCTTGACCCGACTGTCGCCCTTGAGCATCGAGGAGATAGCATCCAAGTTGACTGGTGAGGTTTTCCAAGTGTCCATCTCCACCCTCACAGCTTCCATCCTATTGCCTAAGAAGATCAAGTCATTACCCCAAAATTCAATAACTCTGGCATTGGGCATCCAGGGCCGCCTAACATGACATCATAGTCCACCCCCTTCATGACTATAAAGTCGACCGAGAACTGGACACCTGTGATTTTTACTGGCCAGTTTTTAAGTACCCCAAATGGCCTCATCCTCATGCCGTTTGCTAGTGTGATGTTAAATCGAGCAGTCTCAACAGGTGGGTTTCCCCAGGTTTGCAGTACCGCATGGCTCAACACAGTAACCCCGGCTCCCGTGTCTATCATCCCCTTTCTTGTTGTGTCTCCTAAGGCTAGGATTGGTAACACTGCATGCATCTCGGTGCCTTCCTAGAAAGCGTTAATGTGCAAGGATTTTTCCACAAAGTGTAGTGTTAGACTCGGTATTTGTGTTTCTGCGTCCTGATCCTGCAGATCCAATGCATGTTCTCATGACTCCTCAACCCACTGCTTGAGGTTTCGCCATAGGGTGGGGTGCTTCTTAAGCAGGTCTCCTACGCTTCGTATCACTAGGGTGGTCACTAGTGTGGTGAGGAGGCCGTTAGCCCTCTCTTGTGCCAAATTGCCCTGGCCAATGGCTGTGACTAATTTGTGGGCCTTCAGCATCAAGGCTTGCCCTCAGGGATGCTGTTTGGGGTGCACTTGCCCTTCTTGGCTTTGGTTGAGGGGGTGAGTCTGCCGTGGTCATGCTAATGAGATCCTCACTCCCATCCTCTAGGATGGGCTCAGTGTCTCTTAAGTGCGCTTGTGCCTCTTTTACCCAGTCCCTCACCTTCTCTATGGCCTCGAGTTGGCTCTTCGGACGCGGGTACTCCCCTACCTTGGCTCTCCCCCTTTTCGGCCGTCTTGGGGGCTGAAGTTTTCATCTCTACATCATCGACCTTCTTTCCAACAGGTAGAGTTGTAGCACTCTCGGATTTCAGTGCGACCTTAGCCTCTAGCCTCCTCTTTCTTCGCCTGCGGTTCTTTTTCCCCGTCGAGGTTGCATCGAGGTTGCTAGGCCCTGGTAGAGATATGTCGGTCTGCTTTGTCTGGGTACGAGTCACAACCCGCAACGGGATGGGTTGTGGTCTCCCCATCAAGGTTCTTGATGCCGAACAGCCCTAATGGGATAGATGGTACCTCGGTTGAATTTATAGAAGGTTTCCGCTTTGGGCAATCGACAAAGAGGTGGGTGATTCCACACTCTACACACCTTAGGTCAGCCTTGTCTCTGTTCTACTGCTCCCTTTTTGGGCAACGTGATAAGACATGGCCTGGGTGTCCACAGGTCCAACAGATGATTGGATCCTGCGTCTGTCCCCCTAGGCCTCTATCTCATCCCCTTCCTAATGCCATCGCTGGTACTGGTCGATAGTCCATGAGGACGGTGTTACCCTCTTTGTCGTGAGAGACATAAGGGTATAAGTAAGTCTCTTCCTCATTTGGCTCTTCCACATAGTGGACTGGAGTGTCACTCGGTGGATGGGTCACATAGGGACCAGGCGGCCTCGGTATACCTGTGGGGTTTATGTCCATCCTGGGGACAACCGGCTTCATGTTGTTAGGTGTAGGAAGGGCCAATGGGGTTCCCCTTTCGAAAAGTGGTTGCGGTCTGTTTGCTAGGTAAGGCTGACCATATGGTTGGGAGTACGGAAGTCTCCTGGGCAATCTACAGTGCATAGCATCGTGACCAAACCTGCCGCAGTTAGCGCAAGGTCTTGACCGAGGGTCTTGACACTCGGCTGGCAAATGATTTCTGCAACAGTACACACATTGGATGTGAAGCCGCATTGGTCATCTCCACTGGTTTTGCAGCTTGACTATCTCCATCTTGACATCAGCCAAGTCGTGGTTCATCTCGGTGGCCTTCCCCTTATCTTGGGATGATGGTGCGGGTCGCTCACCAGAGGTTGGTGCTCTTTCCAAACCTCGCAAGCTGGTTTCTTCTGAACTAGAGTTCCTGGAGCTCCTCTCTTTCAGTTGGTCCTCAACTCTGATAGCTTCCTCAAAAACCCTAGCTAGTGCGTCTCGCTGCAAGCTCGAGTTGGCTGCCAAAGCCTTATACAGTTCCTCGTTTCAAATTTTGCTGATGAACACAGTAGAAACTGCTCTTTCAATTGGTCGTTCACGTGTAGGGATCCTCTTGAAGAGGCTCCTTACGTGGGTTACATAATCGTGGTTGTCCTCCTTCTCTTTCTTCTTGACATTCATCAATCACACCAGCAGATTATTGGAGTATCCAGGCTCAGCAAATCTCTTAATGAAGAGATCCTTGAGGCTGTTGAAGTTTGCTTGCTCTGCAGTATCTAAACTTGTATACCAGGTCCTGCCCTTGTCACCTAAGCAGAGTTCGAACGCTTGAGAACGTTGAGTCAGGTCGCTGAGGCCGTTGGCTTTGCAGACTTGCTCGAATTGCTCTACAAAGCTGTATGGGTCGTCATGGGGTTGGTACTTGTCAAGTTGCTTTGTGACTATTGGGATTTTAGACTGGCTCTTAGAGCCTTGGGTTGCTCCTAACCTTGCAAACAGTGAGGTTGCTAACGCTGCAACACTTTGCTCTGCTGCGGTGTTGTCCAACAAGCACTTCATAAGAAGTTCGCTCAGCATTAAGTCTCCTTCTAGGGCTCTCTCGTGATATGTTCGGTTTCGGTCGGCTAAGTTTAGCACTCGTTGTACCTCACACAACTCCATGCTTTGCCTTTGGCTCCTGACCTGCTGGTCTCTATTGTATACGGCTATGCCTTGCAACGCCTTATGGTCTCTATTGTACACGGCTTATGGGCTAGCTTCCTCTCTTCTTCTAAGTCTGCAATGATAGCATCTGCTGTCCGACCGTGATGCTCATATCGGGCATGCGCATCGTAGCTATCTACTGACCAGTTGTGCTAAATAGCCTCTGGGAAGACGCCCAAGTTGAGTTCCTCATTAGACCTAAGGTCCGCGCTTTCCTCCGCCATGACTGAGTTCTCGCACTTCGCCAAGCTATCAATCGGATTGAGTGGGTTTGTCAAATCCCCTTTGCTTGCGCCGCTTGCTTGGTCCCACCTTGCGTGTTGATGGTTTGTCTCCATCCATGGGCTCTCTCCTATTTGTGGGTTTCTTGAGTGGCTTATCTAAGTGAGTTCCTTGGCTTATTAAATGCAGTTCTCAAGTTATCTCCACTCCTGTGGGTGTTCTTTTTGGTGCATGTGTGTTCAATCAGGCTTTCAGTTTTTCTTAAGTGCCCTTCAAGTGCAAAAATTCAAGGTGAGTGCGACAAACAGCCTCTAAGCATCTCATGCACCCTTGGGCGCTATGTTGCCTTGCCGTTTCTTGTGGGCTCAATCAGGGTTTTACGGCTCGGTGGGTTACCTCTAGGTCTCTGGGTTTCTAGGTATCACAACAACCCACTCGAACTGTTAAGCGGCCATGTCTTACGATTTGGTCTACTCGGTGCGCCAGAATCAGGATTCCAGCGTCAAGAAGGCTTATGATAAGTTGCATTGCTGAGCTCCAGTTGGGTGAGGTCAAATATTTGAGACTAAGTTGGGGCACTCACTCAGCCCAACTGGTTCGAGTTGCAGGGGCCGAGTGGGTGACTCGGACGGGCCGAATCTCGCCTGTCCGAGTGCAAAAGGTTTTTTGTAGGCCAAGGGCCGAGTGGAGTAGCTCGGATGGCCGAGCTAGATGTTGGGTCGAGGGCCGGGTATCCTGTCTTAGGCCGAGTGGACACTCGGGCCGAGTGGACCTGGGTCCGAGTGTTAGTTTTGTCAAAGGGTCGAGTCAAGTAACTCAGACGAGATGAGTCGCGTAATCCGGACGGGCCGAGTCGAGTAATCGGACTGGCCGAGTCGAGAAATCGGACGGGCTGAGTCGAGTAATTTGGATGGGCTGAGTCCGAGGGCCAAGTAGGGTTTTTGGGTCGAGGTCTGAATGGGCGGGTCCGAGGGCCGAGTTTGGGACTCGGCCTAACAAGGGCCGTTCGTACGTGCTGAACACAGTGCGACGAATGCCATGCAATGACGATTTTGATCGAATCTCCCTAGTCAAGCAATCATCCCCTGCATAAACTTCTAGATCCTGGCTAAGGCACCAAGGGAAGTGATTGGCATACCTGAGGTGAGCGGTAAGCTCTCCGATTGCTTGATCGAATCGAATCTTTGCGGGGGCTCTCTCACACACACACACACACACACTCTCTCTCTGCAATGGTCGCAAATGAGCTCTCCCTTGGCCTCCTGACCATTAAACCCCTTCCCACGCAGGGCTTTGACACTCTCAATCATTCACTTGCCGACATTAAGCATCCCAAGCTAGCTTTTTGCCATTTTTTGCATGTTTTATGCCTTGTTTTGCCCTGTTTGCAACAGTAAACCCTACCCTTTCCCAGTTCGATTTCCTAATGCTATCCTACACTAAATGCAACGAGAATTGAAAGCAACAAATTGACATGATTTCTCCCTATTTTTCAGCCATCAAACAAACAAACTAACCCAAAATACTTACTTGTTTCGAAGATCAAAAGACCCAACCTTCCTACCTACCTCAAGCTCTGTTTCGGGGGAGAATCCCTTACTTCGATGCTTGATATGGGGTATACAAGTGCTCAAGCTTGAATCCGTGGTCCCGGCAATGGAACCAAAATGTGGGAGCTTTCGCTCAACTGCCAAGACCCACGGACCGCTTATTGTTTCAAGCGTCCCATGCAAGCTCTAATGGCTACCTCTCACATAGCCGATGTGCCCTCGATCCTAAGAGTGAAGTGAGCTTACCTTGATGTCGATATGAGTTACCTCCTCCCTTCCACACTCCAGTAGCTCCATGATCCTAGATGCTAGCCCAAGCATGCTCAAGCCTCCTCCTTCTCCAAGCTCCAACCTCCATAGCCGTGTGTGCAAAAGAAGGAAAGGGAAGAGAAGATGATGAAGAGCTTTACCCCCTTGATCCTTCACTCCCTCTCACTGTTAGAATATCAAGCTCCCATTACTCTCATGTTAGTATGTATGACCGACATTAGCTGTGTCCAGCTGTATCAGCAAGTATGGGACATTAAATAAGTCGGTGGTCTTAGACCCAGTGTGAATGGTCCTACGGACCTTAGTACTATTGTGTACACTTATGTTATGTTAGTAGTCTATAAAATAATGGAAGATGATGAACGACCTGAAGGTCAGGTTGCTGCTCCATTACATTTTCTCTCTCCCTCTCTCTCCCAACATGGTATCAGAGCCATCATGGATGGGCTCTTGAAGGCATGAAGTCGTGAGAAAGACTTGCAACCTGAAGACTCAGGGCAGTGGTTGAAGAGAAGCAGGCTGACAGTGTGCAGGCTATCATTGTCTGTGAAGGTATGCATTTTGTCATTTTGGGTTGTCATTATACAAGAGGGTTGTCCTGGCTTGTTTGAAGCATTGTAGAGGCTTCATTGAGCACTCAAGAGCAAGCATCAACTATCCTTGTGGAGTATAACTGCTGCTGCCCCCCCCAGGGCTACTGGCGTGTTTGCACCTGATCTTGAATAGTCATTTTCTGCTGTTAATGAAGATATCAATCACTACCTAGTTGATCTCCAGCTTGAAAATGCTTCTTGGAAGGTCCTTTGATGCCTTGATGGAGCTGATGTATGAGTTGGAACAGTGAGCTTCAGATCTGAAATACACTCCAGATCTATTACAAATAGGGAATACACAGCATGTATGTATCTCTGACATGAGATTTGAGCATAGATATGCTTATGCAGACATATGTATTGGTTGATATGCTTATGAGCTGAAGTCTTGGTGGCAAAAATATTCAAATTTGGAAAATTTTAATGGCTGGAAATTGTCATTGAACAAGGCAGCATACACTAGAGTCCTCCTGAAGATTTGAAGCCATTTGATGAGCATTTTGAGCTCTACTGAAGTGAGGGTTCATTTAGGAAGCATATGCATTGAGTTTGATGCATTTGGGTTACATTTTACTGATAAAATATTCAGATCTGAAATTTTATGACAGGCCGAAAACTGTCATAAAACTGTCATCATCATATACTCATTGCCTTGAAGAAGTACATGCCTTTTGTTACCTACAGGGAGTTGTATGGTACGGGATATGATTGTTGAATGCTATGAGGATTAAGATGAGCATTGAAGGCTCTTAAAAACTGAAATATGAATCTAGAAACAAATGTATTCATAGGGTATTGGCTGGTCATAAATAGTGAATGCATTATATGACATTGCCTCTTATAGATAGAGTGTATGCGGATGCTTTGTTTGGTCATGTATTGACATGTACACACAGTGGCATATGTATGAAGTGGCTTGAGGATCTCTTGGGCTGAAATACATCTTGGTTTGACAGTTTATTGGCTGTATACAATATGTGAGCAGATTTATGTCACTTGTACTTGCTGAATATGCACTGTTTTGTGCCAGTATGACTATGTCTAGTTTCCTACATATACTAGCAAATGTCTGGGAAAGTTTGGAGCATGTATGACATGATTTAAAGTGGCTTTTTTGACAGTAAAATCACTGCTGGTTACTGAAAAATTGCAGGTTTTAGATTGTGTATTCTCTTTACTACAATAAGCTTGCATGACACAGAGTTACAGTACCTGCAAAGTCTATGTATTGATTGATGTGCCTACGGGTTATACCACATGTTTGTGGATGTTTTTGAGGTTATAAAGGGCTGAAATACCCTGGTTTTTTGCAAAGAATAGTTGCAAAAAACTATCATAAACAGTCAAGGACTGAAGTTGGTCAGAGTGACTTGTTGGCTTGCAGGAAGTCAGGCAGTGACTAGATATTGTCTGGTACAATATGGCTAATGCAGAAAGGACTGACAACATAACCCAGATAGTGGGGGAAAAGCTTGACAGTAACAATTATGCCATATGTGTTGAGATTCAGACAATCACACCTACTAAACATCCTCTTTGTATAGAGCTTCAGGGCTAAGGACATGCAGGCTTACCTATCCCATATGCACAATGGAGCCTATTGCAGTTTACTACTTTCCTATAAAGCATTGTACTAGCTTCCTTTTCTAAATGCAATGATAGTACTCTTTTCTTTTCAGTAAAGTGTCAGCGTCCTTGTCCACACACACAAGATTGTGTTTATGAGTTCAAGTTTCAATCTTGAAACCTAATTCACTTGTGTGATAGTCAGTGTCTAAGTCTATGTCTACATGAGTCTTCTTCCCGTCTTTGAACCACCATAGCCATGCTCTAGATCCATGTAGTTTCACATGGTATCAGAGCCCAGTCGAGCATGTCTCAACTTGGCTTAGTTCTTCTCTATTCACTCCCAACTCATCTTAACTCAGGTCAACTCAAGTCTAGCTTATGGTTCCATTTCTCACCTTCATCTCTACTTGACCTTCCTTGGCAGCAGCCATAGCTAGCCTGCACCCTGCTTGCTTCAAGCTCTTGGATCTCTCTCCACAAGTCATATCTCACTGCAATTCCTTCTGGGAAAATGTTTCTCTACTTCCAGAGCTCCTCCCTGGCATCTCACACCTAAGCATTGCACACCCTGGAGCTCAGCATTGTCAATCTTCTCAACTTCTGCCATGGGTGTCCTCCATAGCCAACAGGACCCAGCTCACTTGGAGTCATTGGATCTCTCAATATAGAGCATATCAGCTGATGATTCCTTCTATAGACATCTTCCTTTGGTTAAGGCATAGCAGCTCAGCACCATAGACATTGACATTAGCCACCTCTGCCCTCAGCATTATCAAAATGGTCGAGATCTGCCTGATTTGTGCCTGTCTGCATTTCGTCGTCCTGCGTGGCTACTACTCGACCTGATGCTAACGATGGTTATGGGGCAATGAAAGCCCATGAGATAAGCTTTCTTTCCATAAAAAAAGTTTGGAAAATGATCAAGTATTCAGCCCTCACAGAGCAAAAAACCAGGCCCCTGTTTGAAACCCTAAACTGTCAACCATAGCCATTTTTCATCAAAGCTCAAAAATCTCATCACTTTCTCTCTTCTGCCACCTGGAGCAACCCACTGTCACTGTGATCTACTGCCCCAGCATCAAATCAAGGAAGGGAAGGACCCGGAAAAGATCAACAAAGGATTGACGACCCAAAAAGGAAGATTCAAGCTTAATATCAAGTTGGACATAGTGTGTTTTCACACTACCATTACTTGTGTCTCTTAACACATTGTAATATGCTCTTTCACTTGTAAAATCTGAGAATCTTGGAATTGATTTGCTGCTACTCTAGCTCTCCAGCATGGGAAAAGACTCACCGACGGCTTGATTCCAGGGAGTTGGGTTTCACATCTGGCAAACCCGCATCAAGCTCATCTTGATGAAGAAGGGTCTTTGGGCCATCACAAATGGCAAAGAGAAGAAACCTCGGAATGCGGACCTTGCAACTACTTGGCAAAAGAATGATGACAGAGCCTAGGCCATTATCAAACTGGAGCTAGACGACAGCTATATCCACCATGTGGATAACTGTGAGACCTCACAGGATACATGGAAGAGACTTGACACCTTGTTCGGTGCACAGTCTAAATCATCAAAGTATGGTCTCCTGATTGAGTTTTTCAGGCTTGAAATGAAGTCCAGCACATCACTTGCCACACATCTAAATTACATGGAAGGACTTCTAACCCAACTTGCAGGAATCAACATTAAAATGGAAGAAGATGTTTGCATTGGTGTTCTACTTAAGAGTTTTCCTCCTGAATATAATAATGTATCAACAACCTTAATCAACATGCCAAATCTTGAACTTGTTGATATCCAAGCATCACTGTTAGAAGAGGAAAAGAAGCTAAAAACTAAGGAATAACCAAGTACCTCTAGAGATGAGCATGCATTATATGTTGGCAATAGGTACAAAGGCAAGAAGAATCAGCTCTTCTGTGACTTCTGCAAAAGGAGCGAACACACCGAGAAGTTCTGCAATGTAAGAAAGAGGTCCCAAAAGGCCTATCTAGTTGCAGTCAAAGAAGAAGAAGAAAATGGGCAAAGGAAGAAGAAGAAAATGGAGCAAAGGAAGAAGAAGAAGAAGAAGACCACCAGGAGAAGGACAAACCTCATCAGTCCTTCTATTCAGATAGACTTTTTTAGTTTTGTATTTCCTAGCCCTAATGTCTCAAACATAAGCTTTGTAAACTCCCCACGCAACTTGGCATTACAGTCCCTGTACACTTTGTGAGGCCCCTGTTATAGCCTCTGGATGTCCACCATGTTTTGGTGCCCACACTTAGCTTTTTTTTGCGACAGCCTCTGGTGTCTACCATATTTGTGGTGTGCCCACACTTTGCAGGTGGTTCTCATTATAGCCTCTACACGCTTTGTGCCTTCTGGTTGTGATTGAGGAGGGGCGTTGAGATTCAGACAATCACACCTACTAAACAACCTCTTTGTATGGAGCTTCAGGGCTAAGGACATGCAGGCTTACCTATCCCATATGCACAATGGAGCCTATTGCAGTTTACTACTTTCCTATAAAGCATTGTACTTGCTTCCTTTTCTAAATGCAATGATAGTACTCTTTTCTTTTCAGTAAAGTGTCAGTGTCATTGTCCACACACACAAGATTGTGTTTATGAGTTCAAGTCTCAATCTTGAAATCTAGTTCACTTGTGTGATAGTCAGTGTCTAAGTCTATGTCTACACGAGTCTTCTTCCCATCTTTGAACCACCATAGCCATGCTCTAGATCCATGTAGTTTCACAATACGGAAGTTCTGTATGGAGAACTTCTTAATAGGGAAAGGCTACTGGGAGTTGGTGACTAGAGTAGAAGCTGAACCTGAGCTCCCAGAGCAACCTACGGTTGATCAGAGATGACTACACCGAGCTTGGACAGAAAGAGCTCGTAGGGTGTTGCAATGCCTGTCTTTATGTATATCAGATGCCATGGTAATGTAAATAATGAACTGCAGCTCTCCTAAGAATGCATAGGACATTTTGGTCAAGTACTATGGCACAACCACAAGTGCCAGAAAGATACAATTGAAGTAGCATTTCAACAACATGGAGAGAAATAGAAGATCTATACATGATTATGTCACAGAGGTTAAGACCATTGTAGATCAACTGGCATCTATTGGTTCACAGGTTGAAGATGAAGACATGGTTGCTGTGACTTTGAATGGCTTGGGGCCTGAGTATAAGTCTTTTGACACTTCTGTGTTTGTGAGGGCTGAAATGCCTGATTTTAATGAGCTAGTTGCATTGCTTATACATGAGGAGATTAAACTTGGCTTGGCTACAGGGTCAAGCAGTTCTAAAAATAAGGATGCAGTTTTTTATTCGAATCAGCGTGGCCGTGGCAGCCGAGGTAGAGGCTATGGATCTGGCAAAGTAGGCTAGCAGAATGCATCCTATGGCAATAACAACTAGCAAGTATCGAATGCAATAGGTGGTGGAAACTTTAGAGGCAGGGGGAGATCTAGCCCTAGAGGCAGAGGCTCCTGGCAGAAGCAGTGCCCATCTGACAATCCCAATAAGGATAAGGATTGTCACTACTGCGGGAAGTATGGGCATATTGCCAAGGACTGCTGGAAGAAGTAGGGCAATCAGAAGGGCAAACAACATGGACATTTTGCTACGTCTAGTTAGGGAGATGATTTCTCAAGTGATAGACTGTTTGCCATGCAGTATGTAAAAGACAGGGCTGTTGAAAAATGCACTGATGATGCAATTTGGTACATTGATTCAAGGACATCGAACCACATGGCCCCTCATGGTGATTGGTTTACTGATATGGTGGCTAAAAAACATGGCTATGTCTGTGCAGGTGATGACACGTAGCATAGCATTGAGCATAAAGGCAAAGTGCCTCTTGTGGTTCATGATGGCAGAAAGAAAAATTTGCATGATGTATTGCATGTTCCTTCGATTACGAAGAACTTATTGTCTATCAGTCAGATGATGGAGCAAAACTTGCAGGTTAGATTCAATAAGGATGGCTGCTTTATTGAAGAGTTTGGCAATGGATGCAGGTTGATAGCTCACGGTCACAGGAATGGCAGAATGTTTACTCTTGATGCTACCTTGCTAGAGCTGAATTCAACTATGTTTGCCCATGGTTTTGGCACTATCAGAGATTTGGAAATTTGGCACAAGAGAGTGGGGCATGTAAATTTGCAAAGGCTGTAAATTATGCAGAAAAAATAGCTCATTACGGGTTTACCCAAGTTCCAATACTTAGATATTGGTCATGTATGCGATGCTTGCAAGTTTGGTAAGCAATCCAGGTTGCCATTTGTTAGGCATATAAGGCAGAGTACATGTCCATTGTAGTTAGTACACTCTAATGTTTGGGGGCCAGTCCATAGTGCATCTATGGGAGGCTCAAAGTATTATTTGACATTCATTGACGATTACAGTCGCTATACTTGGGTTTACATTCTGAAGATAAAGGATGAGGTGTTTGCTATTTTTCAACAGTTTAAAAAGCAGGTTGAAAAGGAATTTGACTGCTATATCTCTTGCTTGAGATCAGGTAGCGGTGGGCAATATGTGTCAAATGAGTTTGACAACTTTCTGGCTGAAAATTGCATACGTAGGTAGCTTACATGCAGATACACTCCTCAGCAAAATGGGGGTAGCTCAAAGAAAGAGCAGGGTCTTGATGGAATCTGCTCGTGCCATGATGAATGAGAAGAAGATGTCGCTCTATTATTGGGCTGAGGCTGTCACAACAGCCATGTATATCTTGAATTGGACTCCCACTGCAGGTATTCATGAGATGACATCATTTGAGAGGTTGTATGGCTATAAGCTGGATGCAAGTCACATGAAAGTCTTTGGCTGTCTTGCTTATGTGCACATTCTAGATGAGAAAAGGAAGAAGCTGGATCCAAAAGCGCATAAATGTATTTTCATTGGATATTTGCAGGAGAAGAAGGCATAAAAATGCTATGATCCCTCTACCAGGGAGACTTTGGTAAGCAGGGATGTTATCTTTGATGAGATGGGTTCTTGGTATGTATCACCGGCTGCAGTGCCATTGGATATGCCTTCTACTCATGTATCTACAATTGATTCGTAGAGCAGAGCACTGCTGTGACAGGTCCTAGTGGTTAGACAGTATCCCCATGGATAGGGAGATTGAGGAGCTCACCATCCACTTACACCAGTATGCCAGTGAGGGGGAGATATGATGTCTTGGACAGCAAAGGAAAAGAGAAAGCTATTGAGGATGCATCTGGTATGATGACACCTGGTAGAATGACTTCTAGATACGAGTCTACTGACACTTTAGACAGTGAACTTGGTATTCTGACTGTCTATACGCCTGGCACGAGGCAGAGCAGGTACATTCCGCCTCATGAGAGAGGGGAATCGAGCAGTGCACCACAGCGTAGATGCTCAGAGAGGGTCAGATACTATTAACCCCAACACGAAGAAAGCAAAAGGAAATAAAAAAACGCATGGCAAAGGCGGAAAAAAGGTAGCTCGACTGAAGAAAGAAGAGGAAGAAAGGCCAAAGGCGCAAGGGCAACCTTAAGAGTCCAAGGCAAATGCAAAAGGGGAAAGGCGCATTTTAAAATAAAAAGGCGCACCTTGAAATCTTGTAAAAGAGCGCCAGGCTCTCACCCGTGCAATTTGTAAATGTTGATGGGCGGTGGAAAGGAATCTAGGAAGATAGAAGGACAATGGGAAAAAGGGCATGGGCTACGGCCGGCCATGTAAAAAGGGGAAAAGGGGATGACCGCCCAAAAGGGATTTAGGGTTTTGTATATAAAGTTGAAAAGTGAATGAGAAGCTCATTCTTGTGTGTGGCCAAAAGTAGGTCTCCTCTTCTTCTTCTTCTTCTTGTTCTTGCTTGCTTGAGCTTGTGCTTGAGAGAGGGAGTGTGAGAGTGTGAGGGAGTGAGTGTGTGAGGGTGAGGGACTGAGGAGGAGAAGCTCTCCATCTTCTCCTCTCTTCTTCTCTTCTCTTCTCTTCTCTTCTCTTGCTCGCAGCAATGGAGCTTGGAGCTTGGAGTTTGAGGATGGAGCTTGCTTGAAGCTTGCACTTGGATCGTGGAGCTACCGGAGTGCGCGGGAGAGGAGGTAACTCAAACGGCATCAAGGTAAGCTCACTACACCCGTAGATATGGATGGCGCGTTGGTTACGGGAGAGATAGCCATTAGTGCTCGGCTTGGAACGCTTGAAACAATAAGCGGTCCGTGGGTCTTAGCGGTTGAGTGAAAGCTCCCACATTTTGGTTTCGTTGTCGGGACAAACGGATTCAAGCCTTGAGCGCTTGCACGCTTCGAATCGAGCATTGGAGTAGGGTTTTCTTGAACCGGTGCTTGAGGTAGATAGGTAGAAAGCGAGGGGGTTGAAGAGGGTATTCGATCTCCTTGGCAAGTAGGTTTTTTGCTTTCTTGAGATTTATGTTGTGGAATGGAGTAGTATAGGTATTTATTTTGTGATTTGGATGCATTTAGGATAGGAAAAAAAAACAAAGAAAAAACAAGCAAACAGTAGGGTTTTCTGTTGCTGTATAACAGGCTAAAACAGGGAAACAGGGGACCAGATTCAAGTTTTTGGGTGAGACATGGACAGGGAACTAGTTGTAAGGTTCTGCAGTGCTGGAAAAGGACCTTAAGAGGCCTGGGAGGCCAGGACAGACCTCATTTCCTTGGTTGGCCTTGTGTGTTGTGAGAGAGAGAGAGAGAGAGAGAGAGAGAGAGAGAGAGAGCTTCTGGTTCACATGATGAGGAAGTGCTACCCTGATTTCTAGGCGACAGCGATTCGTGCTGCTCCAGGTGAGTCTGGTGTTTCCCATCAGATCTAGGAAGTTTGTGGTGATTGTGTGCAGCAGACAGTAAGGAGGGGTCAAACGCGCCGGAATCGCGCCCGCCGCCGACGTAGTCGGACCAACTCGTAGTGATCCGATTCCCATAATCGGACGCCCGGACAACCGTTCGATTGCACCAACCCATCCGACTACTAGAATCGGACCACCCTGCCCGATCCGACTCCCAGAATCGGACCACTCAAAATTGGACCAACCCATCCGACTCGGACGCTCGGACTCAGACGCTGTCCGATCGGACCACTCGGACTCGGACCACTCGGACCAGACCTGTCCGATTTAGAGTCGAACCAACCCGTCCAACTCTGACACTCGGACACTCGGACCAGTTCAAAATCGGACCAGCAAGAATCGGACCACCCTATCCGGTCCGATTCCCAGAATCAGACCACTTTTTGATCCGACTTCCAGAATCGGACGTGACCAAAATTGGAGCACTGGTCTGATTGGACCACCCAGAATTGGACGTCCGATTCTGATAATCGGACTCCTGAAAATCGGACATCTGAGAATCGGACAAAAAAATTGTCAAAATCGAACAGGTATCTAGAACATAAATTTTGACACATCTAAACCCTGAGATTGACCCCAAAGGCTACTTAGAGCTAAAGGCACAGCACAGATCCATCACCGGGCTAAAATTTAGAGCATGTAGATTAAAATTTGGCTATAATCGGTCCTCCAAATTGTGTATGGATTTTACCGTAACGGTCCTGCGGGCCGGGGGGACTGCCCCCCCGGACCCCCGCAGAGGGGGCTCCGCCCCCTCCGCACCTCCCCCAAGTAGGTTGGAGGGAAAACGCGCGCCGCGATAGGTCCTCCAAATTGGACCCTAGAGTAGTAATGGCTCTACACGAGCATGGATTCTCATTTGCAAAAGAGCAACCAAAAGCCCGTACCCGAATAGAGATAAACAGAGACCCTATAACATCAATGGGCCAATCTAGCCATCAAGGGCAAAAAGGCCACGCCACGAGAACACAAAGACATTGTGTTCATACCATGTCTAGTCAGAGTGAAATGCAACATCAGCAAGCTGCAAATGCCAAGATGACTAGACATGACACTCTTGACGAGAGATGTACCTTGAATAGCACTGCACTGACGATCCAAGATAGCAGTGGAGAATCCACATCTGGTCGTGCAGTCAAAAACTCAAGGGCATCTGTCAGAAGGCTTAAATTTACAAGCCAGGACCCGAAAGATGAAGACATAGTACCACCTGCTTATCTTAGGGTCAAACTCACCGCAGAAAGAGAGCATAGTGTTGATGCTCTCATTGATGAAGGAGCAGATTTCAATATCTTGACTTACGAAGCATGGACTCTACTAGGTCAACCAGAGCTCAAACCGACTGATGCAACTCTTAACCCTTATGGGGGACACCCACAAGCACTCATAGGGAAGTGCAAAATCCTTGTGACAATTGAAACAGAAAGCTTGCCTATCCTATTTCATGTTCCTCCAAATAGTGCTAGCTACGGGAAAGAAACCCTCCTAAGAAGACCCTTCAAAAGGGCGACCAAGTGTGAGGCTGACTATGTAGCACAGAGGATACACTTGACTCTACTGGGGGTGAGGATAGTCGCGGCCTTTAGGAAGGGTGACCTCAGCGAACCTCGAGGGAAAGGCAAGGAAGGTGCTGACGTAACAGTTAAGCCCATTAATGAGAGCAAGGACTTGTTGGAAGAGTTGATACAAGCACAGGTCGAACAACGAGAACCTATGAGTGAGGCCATGCTTGAAACAAAAAGGTCAGGAGGTAAGGCCAAGGATGGAGTTGGGACTTACAGATATCGTAGAAAACCACGAAAGAAGTCCAAGCTTTATAGACGCAGGCATCGCTGCGGGGTCAGCACAACGCCGCGATGGATATCCAAAGCGTTGCTACATGCTCAAGGGTACTATGCAGGCAACCGATGGATTTGGGTGCCAAAATCCCTTGCTAAACCTCCATGGTTGACTGAAGGCCGGATCGTATCAAGAGCAAAAAAGCGTAGGAGGAGACCTAAGCGAAAAACCAGGTCTCGAGTCAACAACAGTGGAGTGATCGAGCCCCTCATGGTCGAAATCAAGAAGCCAAACGGGACCAATCGGAGGGTAGATCCTCAGCCTAGCATGCTTTACAAGTAGATGCCAGATGTAATCGTTGAAGATACGCAGAAGCCGCTAGTGCCCAATGAGCTTTTGATTCCCCAAGAGGATAGCAAGCATCATAGGCACAACATTGCTCAGGGCAAGGTTAAATGCTCAACAAAGCAAATAGCACAATCGGCTAACAGCCACGAGCAAATCTCCAAGCCAGTGTCCAAGCCACTTAGGAGTCCGAAGTCTCCTACACCCACTTCCCCTACACGATACTCGGTCTACACAAGGGAATGCTCTAAGAGCAACGACCACTTCTAATGGCCCTAAGGACTTGACACCGCAACCCAGCAAGGGTAGCCAGCCCGCTAAACCAACTGCCCCTACTTCCAATCAGGGATCACACCAGTCACAGCCCTTGGCGGTGACAATGCCCCTTGTGGAACATGTCCTTAGAAGTTCACCTATGGAAGAAGTGTCGCAACCAACTTCCTCGAAAACTCTAGCACTTTCAGAGGGCCTAAAGCCTAGGCTGGAGGAGTTAAACTCAAGGGAGTTGGCTGAAGAGCTAGACTCCCTGAAAAGGGAGGCAGTTGTATCCTCACAACCGGGCATTGCTATTCAACAAGCCACAGCTGTGTCCCATGAGGACACACTAGAGAAGGGAAATGTTGAGGCCCAACCAAACACATCACCGGGTGGCCTAGTCCAGAATCCTGAATCGATGAGAGATGCACCTTCATGAACCAGGAAACAAAGGAGAAAACAACGAAAACAACAGCAATTGCAGGTGGTTGTGGATCCCAAGAACATTGAGACAAAGAGCACCGGAGAGCCGATGAATAAAGCATCGAGTCCACCCACCAATGAACCCATTAATGCCTCTCCGAATAGTGGTGAACCCTCAGACACATCCGTGTGCTCTGAAAAACCAAAGCAACCATTGCCATCAACAGTTGCTTACAACACTCTATCCACTGACAATAGAACTTGCATTGACCAATCAAGAGTGGATACAACGTCATCACAACAGGGTGACAAATCTATACCAGTCACATCCAAGAAGAACCATGATAAAATTGCAGCAAAACCTCAGGAGAAATGTGAGAACCCCAAGAGCATAAGAGACCCTAGCGTTGAGCAATCTTGCTCATCTAGGCCTAAGCCCCCAGCCAAGCTAAAGCCGAAGGAAACTCTTAGAACTTTGCATGAGATAGCAACCGAGCAAGCCATCGTTGAACATAGGAGTGTCACAGAATGCTTAACTGAGTTGGATGCTAAGCTCAAAGTGGTCGCACGTATCTATGTCCTTGCGGACATGGGCACAATCCCCAAAGAGCAGCTCGGAGATTACTTGACCTTTCCTCTAACATGGGAAGAACAAGAACATCTTAACGGGCACTACGACAGACTCCTGCATGAACACATGCGACTCATCCCTGACGAGGAGGCTGACGAACTGCGCTTAACCGTCACATTCAATGAAGTGCTCTGCCGACCGAATCTCGTAGACATAGAGCTACTAAAGTGACTGTCAGCAGGCCAGAGTTAATTTGAGCAGCGTTGGTGCGAAAGCCGCGTTGTAATGGCTGAATTAGGGGCTCAGATCATGACGGTCTTAGAAGAGCGATTGGCCAAATGGCGGTCTCAAAGAGACCCAACCTACGTGGCACCAACTTCCCTTTGAGTGCTCACTAACATTCGGGGTACGGACTTAGCTGGGACTAGGCTACAGGGCCCTTTGATTGATAAGGTTCTCACTGAGGAGGAGTTACATATTGCCAGTAGACTCGGTCAAGGTTCCATGCTACTCGACGTGGCAAAATATCTATCAGTATTAAGTCAGCTGCCACGAATACTAGATGTGTGTGTCACACTCCGGTACAACCCCGAGTTCTACACTTGGTTCTTATCCTCGTGAAGTGACATGGATTCATAAATATGTATATAAATAAACACTGCTTTTTGCGTCACCGTGTATAAACAATAACAACACACACAAGCAATGATAGTCAAGTGTAGGGAAAAGAGTGGGGTCAGATAAACTAAGCTCCTCAAGTCCTCATCTCATCACACATTCAAAAACCGTGTGACCAGCCCCACCTCCAAGTGAAGGGCATGCAACCCATATTGCCGCCATAGGAGGCCTTGACCAACAACTCTGATGGTGTAGACAGGGTGTAGTCCCTTCCTATACACCTTCTTCCCTTTTTGGTCTATTCTTCCGAGGATGTACCCTGTCCCACTCCACGACAACTAGTCCACGCGACTTAGCATAAACTAATATCCGCTAATGACTGGAGGCCACACGAACATCAGCATGGGGGCCATTCCTCTACAACAAGCACCACATGCCTCACCCCTCCCCTTCTTGTCATATGCGCTTCATAAACCACACTAAAATCCCTTCCATGCAAACAGTTGTATCTTGTGTCAAGGTCTAAACCCTTGGGTTGCATCGTGCAGGCTCCCAGACGAAACACATGGAGAACCATGGACACCTGGCATGCAAGGACGCTCTTCACAAGAGACGGGAGCATGTGGCATGCGCCCCTTCATTGGAGCGCTACGTGCCCACCATCAAGAGGTATGCCAAGAAGCGAGGCCCTAAGCGACAATGTCCAGGGCGAAGGCCGAAGAATCCTCGAGTCAAGGAAGCCGAGACTCAAAATGCGCAACAGGTGGCAGCACTAGTGGCACGAACCCCCAGCTCACGCTCGGGCCCCAGATGCTCAAGGGTAGAAAGGGCAGCTCGGGAAAGAGAGGAATTTAATGAATTATTTAAAGTCATTCTGGAGATGGTAGCAGGCCGGGATTACACCATTCATGTCCCGGCCGACATGTTCCCTGCTCGACCCCACGGGAGCCCCACACCAGTAGAGCCCCAAGCACCCGGCCACCCAGACTCGCCCCACCTTGTACAAATCGAGTAGCCCCATATTGTATACATGGCTTATCAAATGCTACCGGGCCATGACTTTTTGTCTTTAAATGGTTAAGTGTTGACATGTTCCCGAATTGAATGAACTTTTCATATCTGCGTTTAATATATTTCACGTCTTTAGCAAAAGAAAAAGCTAATCAAGCGCAAGTGATAAATATCTAAGTCAACTCCATAGAATTCCGATAAGTGATGTCTCCTTGCATTGCACTGGTTTATTATAGTTGCGGCATATACAATGCATGTACTCTCATGAAACGACAAGTGGATGCAGGATAATACAGGTCCTTGTACGAAAATGTTCAATGCCCAATCACCGCAACACCAACAACCCCACAACGAGCTGCGGCAAAGCCACGCTGCCGACAGCACCCTTACCAACCGCCCCCATCGCATGGTCCAAAGCACATTCGTGGGACACACTCTCTTTCTAGGTAAAACTCTATAGTTGGCTCATGACAGTCGTTACCTCACTTGTACCAACATCGAGTGTGTCGCAAGGAGGTTTGGAAAATCTCAAGTGTATCTCTTCATCTCAACAAGAGTTCCTCTAGCATCAAGGCTGGTGACACAATCATCTCTGTAATATCCATCCTTCATAGCCTTTGGATCCCAACATTTCTCAATCCAAATGAAAGGCTAACAGCCTCAATGTATGGCATTGATTGTATTCATTTTTCCTACCAAAAAAAAAAGCACACACGATCACGACACCGCACCTAGGGGTCCTCAAATTAGGTACATCTAGTGACCTTGGTTGGCTGGCTCCGTCCCTAATCCCCTAGCCCTTTGTACATCCCCCACAATTGTTCAGGGCACATTAAGGGCAGGACATACCTACGGAGCTCGCCTCGCCTATGGTTAGACCTGTCACCCTGAACCACTTGCACAATTCTTTTGCACTAATCTCAATGCCATTACAATCCACAGTGGTAACCAAGGCATGAAAGACAATGGAAAAGTACACCATACCTTTCATGCACTATGGGTGGTCACTAGCTACCAAGAGCTAGACATCAAGGAACTCACTTATGCTACATGGCCTTGACAAGATCATAATGATGTCTCATGCAATCTTCAAGTGTACTTCCCCGTCTTCATCGACAAATTTTTCCATCAACTTAGCCCCTTGCTTCACTGATTGCTATACAAGGAACTAGGCCAATAGTCTTCTAACTAAGTAATACCTAAATATGCACGTGTACACACTTAATATTCACACTATAACCTATACACGGTTTGGGTCCTCAAGTGTAGGACAATACTCCAGGCTTGCTTAGAGTTTGACTTGCCTCCCAAACTAATCAAAATATGTCTTGTGCATGATAAGAAGACTAGCACTACCCCTTAAGGAGAGACCACATGCGAGGTTTTCCAATTGCAGGTATAAGGTGTAGTTCGCTCTTCATCAACACTCAACTCTGACTGCTTATCCCTTACCATCTGACAAGCCTGCAAAGAATCGTCATGTGCAGAATCCCCAACAAACTACCACTTGTGCTAGCCCTCAATGCAGCCCCCAACACACAATAGCCCTACCACCAACTCCAACAACCTTGCACTAGCCACCCTGGCCACCAAATAGGCCCCCAGGACCTTCTTCCACACCACCACCAACACTCCTCCACGGAAACCACAGATGTCCTTGTCACCCACGTCTTCGGTGCATGCTACAGCCTGCTACCTACGACGGTGAGTGCTATGGGACTGGCACTCGTCTAGGAGGGGGTAATGTTAACCCCAACACGAAGAAAGCAAAGGGAAATAAAAAAGACGCATGGCAAAGGCGGAAAAAAGGTAGCTCGACTAAAGAAACAAGAGGAGGAAAGGCCAAAGGCGCAAGGGCAACCTTAAGAGTCCAAGGCAAATGCAAAAGGGGAAAGGTGCATTTTAAAATAAAAAGGTGCACCTTGAAATCTTGTAAAAGAGCGCCGGGCTCTCACCCGTGCAATTTGTAAATGTAGATGGGCAATGGAAAGGAAGCTAGGAAGATAGAAGGACAATGGGAAAAAGGGCATGGGCTACGACCGGCCATGTAAAAAGGGGAAAAGGGGATGACCGCCCAAAAGGGATTTAGGGTTTTGTATATAAAGTTGAAAAGTGAATGAGAAGCTCATTCTTGTGTGTGGCCAAAAGTAGGTCTCCTCCTCTTCTTCTTCTTCTTGTTCTTGCTTGCTTGAGCTTGTGCTTGAGAGAGGGAGTGTGAGAGTGTGAGGGAGTGAGTGTGTGAGGGTGAGGGACTGAGGAGGAGAAGCTCTCCATCTTCTCCTCTCTTATTCTCTTCTCTTCTCTTCTCTTGTCTCGCTTGCGGCAATGGAGCTTGGAGCTTGGAGTTTGAGGATGAGCTTGTTTGAAGCTTGAACTTGGATCGTGGAACTACCGGAGTGCGCGGGAGAGGAGGTAACTCAAACGGCATCAAGGTAAGCTCACTACACCCGTAGATATGGATGGCGTGTCAGTTATGTGAGAGGTAGCCATTAGTGCTCGGCTTGGAACGCTTGAAACAATAAGCGGTCCGTGGGTCTTGGCGGTTGAGTGAAAGCTCCCACAGATACCCTGTTGATAGATTGACATACAATGGCTACTCTGCAAAGCATTATGCTTACATGACAAAAGTGATGGAGATCAAAGAACCAAGTACATATGCTGAAGCAGTGAAAGACAAGAACTAGTGTGCAGCTATGGATGAAGAAATGAATGCCTTGGCTGAAAATAAGACATGGGATCTTATGCCACTGCCTAAAGGGAAAAAGGCCATTGGCTGTAAATGGGTCTACAAAATCAAATGCAAGTCGGATGGCAATGTGGAAAGGTACAAAGCCAGGCTGGTTGCTTAGGGGTATGCCCAACAGTATGGACTTGATTATGAGGAAATATTCAGCCCTGTTGCCAAGATGGCAACCATACGCATTGTGATTGCTTTGGCTACTGCTAGAGGCTGGAAATTGTACCTGATGGACGTGAAAAATGCCTTTCTTAATGGTGACTTAGCAGAGGATGTCTATATGGTTCAGCCAGAAGGGTATGTTCACCCTGATTTTCAGCATTATGTATACAGGCTAAAAAAGGCATTGTACGGGCTGAAGTAGGCTCCAAGAGCTTGGCATGCTAGGATCAATAACTACTTGCAGAGATTGGGATTTGCTGTTGGTAGGGCTGATCACAGCCTATTTACAAAGAAGACCGACAGTGGCTTGGTAGTGCTGGTCATATATGTTGATGATTTGATAATCACTGGTGATGATGACTTGGGCATACAGCATGTAATGAAGATGCTAAAATCTGAATTTGGCATGAAGAACCTAGGAGAACCGAAGTATTTCTTGGGCATTGAGGTAGTTCTAGCTGAAAATGGTTTATGGCTGATGTAGAAGCACTATGCCATGAAAATGTTGAAGAAGTATGGCATGGCTGAATGCAAACCATTGGATACACCTCTTGATCACAATGTCAAGCTGGACATTAGCATTGGAGCTGAAATTCAGGATGTGACTATGTACAGGGAGATGGTTGGAAGTCTGATCTACTTGACCATCACTAGACCAGACTTGAGTTATGTAGTTGCGCTCATAAGTCAGTTTATGCAGAAGCCCAGGAAGCCACATTTGGATGCTGTTAGGCGGATCATGAGATATGTTAAGTCCACTGTAGATTATGGGCTGTTCTATGTGAGAGATAAGCCCTTGAAACTGGTTGGATACACAGATGCAGATTGGGCAAGATGCTCATATGATCGCAGATCTACAAGTGGTTATGCTTTTGGCTTTGGAAGTGGCATGATCAGCTGGAGCAGCAAGAAGCAACCAACAGTTGCATTTTTTAGTACTAAGGCAGAGTACAGGGGTGCTGCATTGGCAATATGCGAGATTTCATGGCTGCTCAAGCTGATGGCTGATTTGGATATTCAGGTGGATGCTCCAGTGACCTTATTATGCGACAATATCAGTAGTGTACTCCTGGCAACGAATCCAATATACCATGCTAGGACAAAACACATAGAGTTGCACTACCATTTTATCAGAGAGATGGTTCTTGCAGGAAGAGTAGATCTTATGCATGTGAAGACTGATGAACAGGTTGCAGATATCTTTACCAAGTCTTTGGGTAAAGATAAGTTTAGTAGTTTCAGACAGCTACTTGGATTTCATTAGATGATTTGAGCTTGAGGGGGAGTGTTAGAATATCAAGCTCCCATTACTCTCCTGTCAGTATGTATGACCGACATTAGTTGTGTCCAGCTGTATCAGCAAGTATGGGACATTAAATAAGTCGGTGGTCTTAAACCCAGTGTGAATGGTCCTATAGACCTTAGTACTATTGTATACACTTATATTATGTTAGTAGTCTATAAAACAATGGAAGATGATGAATGACCTGAAGGTCAGGTTGCTGCTCCATTACATTGTCCCTCTCCCTCTCTCTTCCAACACTCACTCCCTCCCTCACTCTCACCCTCACTCCCTCTCTCAAGAGCACACACAAGCAAGGAGAGGAGAAGAAGAGGAGAAGAGAAGAGCTCTTGTTGGGCACACACCAAAGAATGAGCTTCCATTCACTTTTTGAACTTTATATATACAAACCCTAAAACCCCATGGGCACCCATCCTTTTTTACATGACCGGCCATTGTGGCAAGGTCCCTTTTTCTAATTCTCTCTTTTTGCTTTGTGCCCTAGGCCTATATTCGGCTATTCTTTTACAGGTGGCACAGGAGGGAGCCTGGCGCTCTTTTACAATTTTTTTTTGGAGTTTTTAAGGCACCTTTTATTTAAAACTACGCTTTTGGCCCTGGCTTAGCTTTGGAGCCTGCCTACGTGTCCTTGCTCCTTTTCCATCTTCTTTCTGCTTTTTCATTCGTCTTTCCACCTTCTTGGCTTGGGGTTAACAACTACTTTTGGTCACACACAAGAATGAGCTTCTTCATTCACATTTTGTCTTTTATACAAAACCCTAACCCTAATCCCCTTTGGGAACCTATCCCTTTATTACATGACCGGCCATTTTAGCCTAGGCATTGTTCTCTTCCTATTTACATGACCGGCCATTTTAGCGTAGGTATTGTTCTCCTATTTTCTTCCTATTTACATTCTGCCTTCATCCATACCCATCTACATTTAGAAATTCCATAGGAGGGGGCATGCCACTCTTCTGCAAGGATTTAGAGTATGCTTTTATATTTAAAATGTGCATTTTCTCTTTTGCGCTTGCCTTGAACCTTTAAGGTTGTCTTGCAACTTTTAAATTTTCTTTTTGCTTTCTTTGCATTGGGGTTAACATTACCCCCCTCCTAGCCGAGTGCCAGTCCCATGGCACTTGCTACACTTGTTGATAAGGATTGGGTGGTTGAAGGGTTACCATGTGGGTTAGTGATGGGGCTTTGTGGAGATTGGACAGGGAGAAGAAGCATCACAAAATTGTATGAGGGATTGCAGAGGCTGAGAATAGATTTTTTTGGATAGTGGGGGCCTCCAATGTCGATGGTTGATTGCAATTGTTGAGTGTACCTGAAAAAGAAAAAGGAAGTGCACTATGTGGGTCTACCTCACTAGGCAGTGCATGGTGTCCATGCTAGTGAAATTGGGAGTTGGGTTGAACCTCAGGGAAGCTTGTGGTGTTGTCCCACACTTGAAGACCCCGTTTGTATACAACGGAGGTGCTGTGGGTGTGACTTAGGGAGACCTCTGTTGATTCCATTTTTGTTAGAGCGACCTTCTCCTCCTCTTGTTACCTTAGTTGCTCTTCCTCCTCTTCTAGCATTTTCTTATGCTCTTCTTCTAGTCTCTTGCACTGGTTGGATATTTTATCTCATCGTGCCTTCCTTGTTCACCAACTCTCTCAAATTGTTGATGTTGTGGTACTTCAGCGGGTTTTGTAGACTTCAGTTTTAGTGGCTAGTTAGTACCTATTGTATTCTTCCTCTGGAGTTGGCTTGTGAACTTGAGTTCTTGTTATGGCACAACAACTTACAATTAGTCCCTTTGAGAGTACTTTTTGCAAAAAATAAAAAAAGTTTAAGATTGAACATTATGGAATGGTGCGATTATTTCAGTAGGAAATGCAAACTTTTTATACTTCAAGCAATCCACACATTCCAAGCATGAATTTCATAAAAGATTTTCTTGAAGAACAAGTTTCCTTTATTTATCATTTTTTGCTTTTGGAATTCGGTTTGAAGATTCGAAGTTCAAGCTATTTTCTTTTCCACCTTACCCCCTCCTTCTCGTCTCTAGGATTGGAGAGTGAAGGGTTAAGGGCATTTAAGTGCATACTTGTTGCGGTTTACTTTGTCATGAGCCAATCGTAGAAGTTTGGGTTATACTCTAAGTGGACGTGATGGTCCATGTCATGGGGTCTAATGCCTACGTGTGTAATGTAAGTTAGGACATTAGTGATGTTGAGGAAGTCACAGGAATTCATTCTGCCAGCAATATGCATTTCTTCCTCGGTCAAGATTTGATCAAAATAGGGGTGGACCAGGACATATTCCTCTAAAGGTTGTTTGCACATGATGGCCAATACTTTGAACGAGGTAGGAACCACATAGATAGGGTCGTACTTAGTGGTTTTGATTATGCATCTCTGCTCAGCATTGGTTATGATTTGGCAGCACTCTTGTTCCCATTGGAGACAGAGAGCATATCATTTTTGCAGAAAGGAAGAGTCAGAGTCGGGTAGCTTTGTCAGCTCTTCTAACTCCTAACTTGTTGTATAGATTTTACCCCTGTGATAGCATGTGATTAGCCATTGTGTACAAGCTTGATCTTGAGAGATCTCATTGTCAATCAATTCCTTGGCTACCTCGAGAATCTTGACGAACATTAACTCATAGTCTTCCCAAGTGCATGGCAAGGAGTGTACTTCCATTTTGCTAATGTCTCGTCAAGGAGGCCTAAGTCCGGTTGTTCATAGTTCCTTGCTAGCTTGGTGAATGTGGCATCCAAGCATAGGATATAGGTGGCTAAGTCATCCCCTGTATTCGCGGCTAGCTCCATGGTCAACATAAGGATAGATCTATGCTTATAGGAGAGTTTGAGGCCTGTGGCAGGAGGTTGGGGGTTTGGTTGAGCTAGATAGCTCAATTACTGATGCTTGTCTTCCGGGTTGTTCAATGGGGTGTCTGTCAGCCACTTGTGCAATGGATTAGTCCTGTGGCTCAATTTGATGTACTATTCTCAGCATGTGAAGTAATGGGAATGGTGAAAGTGTTAGGTTGAGTTGGCTTAGGTCTAGCTAGTTGTGGCTGAATTTGGTCAATAGACTTGTTGAGGTTCTACGGATTTGGTGCTTTTTGAGTCAATAGATTTCTCATTCCTAGCTGGCTCACTTCTTTGTTGAGATGGGCGGGAGGGCTTGGATTGAGGAGCATGTGTACCGATCCTAGTTTGGGCAACCAAATCCAATTTTTGCCTTTGTAGTATCCTTGAGCACGCAATAGGTCCTTGGGTACCCATCATGGCTTGACCATTCGTCTGCTTTTGTAGCGCCATCTTTGCCTTCTAGGCCTAGGATGTGATATGCTATGGCCACAGGTTCATGAGGATTGGCTTCTAGATGGTTGTGGTTGTCATTTGGGCACCCATTTGAGCTATTGCTTAGTGGTCTTGGATGTATCTCCTTTAGGCTGCAACAAATTTGTCTTGGCAAGGTTGGACGAGCCACAACCCCCCTCCTTAGACTTTACATGAGGTTTGTCTACCAGTGGCATTGTAGGCTTTGATGGAGTTGTGCTACCCTTGTTGAAGGCCATCACTATGCGAACATTGCCAATGGCAAGATAAATATGATGTGAGTAATGGTCAACATTGCAGTGAGCTTGTTTCTTGAATGCGCATCCTAGTAGCGATTCCTTACCAACAACTTGCATAAGAATATTTGAGTCAGCTCCCTCGTCAATGAGAGCATAAAAGGCACATGTCATGTGACCAGTGAGATTGATATGTGCATGTATGCAAGTGCCACTTCTTCCTCATCCTCATTCTCAATCTCAGTGATGGTGGCTCCTCTTACATTTATAGGCAAGTTTGGCATTGGAGGCTCATGTGGTAGGTGCACTAGGGTTGTTACTAGAGCTCTTGGCCATCATGCAAAGTGGTACTGATGGCAGAACCCAACAGCTAAGATGATGTCACTTTTTGGGACTCATCGGCTGCCCTAGCAGCCTATTTATAATCCTCATCTTCATCTAAGAACGGTTGATCAATGGTGGCTAGCACATGTATCCAATCTTGCTTGTCTTCAGGGCAAGGGATAGAGTTTGTTAATAGCCCATAGGATTTGTCACTGGTGAGTCTCCTTTTAGTACAGTAGAGATGGCATTAGGTCGACTGGAGTGGTCTTCCAAAGTATCCATCTCGACTCTTACATCCCCCGATCTATTGCCTAAGAATATGAGACCGTTGCCCCAATCTTCTATCACTCGTGCATTTCGTATCAAAGGCCAGCCTAGCAGGACATCATAGTCCACTCCCTTCTGCAATTCACTGAGGACCGGGCTCCTGCTATCTTCAAGGGACAGTCCTTTATTACTCCAAATAGTTTGACCTTCATTCCATGAGCCAATGTGACATTAAACCTTGCGGTTTCCATAAGTGGGTTACCCCAAGCCTGTAGGTTTGCATGGCTTAGTACACTTACTCCAGCTCCTTTGTCTACAATTCCCTTTCTTGTGGCATCTCCTAATGCATTAATAGGCAAGACCATGTGCATCTCTATGCCTTCCCAAAAAGCATTCACATACATAGACTTAGGCACTGAGTTCAAGGTTAAGCTTGGTATGTGCATTATTGCATCATGGTCACGTAGGTCAGTCATGCCAAACCTGTCATGTTGTTCTACCCACTGCTTCAACCCTTGCCATAGTGTCGAGTTTTGCTTAAGCAATTTTCCCAAAGGTAGGGTCATAGGGGCTGATATCAATGCCATGAGCAAGTTGCCAACTGCCTGCTTTTCGTTAGGCTCTACACTCTTTTGCCAATGATCTTGGGCAGTCTATCCACCTATGGCATCTAGGCTTTGTCTATGCGGTGTTACATAAGGTGTAGATGCATCTCTTAATCAGAATTGAGTAGGTGAGATTAGTGTGCTCACACTAGAGAGCTCATCGATTTCATCTTCCATGATGGGTTCCGCATATTTTAGGTGCACTTGGGCTTCTCTCACCCACTCCTTGACCTTATCAACCACTTCTAATTTGGTGCCTTGGATCGGGATATTCTCCAACCCCTTGGCACTTCCCTTTTCTATTGTCTTAGAAGCGAAAGTCTTTGCTTCTGCATCTGTGACTTGCTTCCCCTTTGGTAACATGGTGATACTATCTGTCTTAAGCGTAATCCTCATCTCATCCCACTTTTTCCTTCTTCTATGGCTTCTCTTCCCTATTGTGGCTACATCGAGGTTGCTAGGTTGTGGTAATGAAATACTAGCTTGCTTTGCCTATGCTCAGGTTATGACATTCAGTGAAATTGACATGGCTTTGCCATTGAGTGTTTCAACTCCAAACAGTCCCAATGGTATAGATGGCATGATAAGCAAACTAGTGGACGGTTTCTACCTAGGCCACTTAGCATACAAGTGTGTGATCCCACACTAAGTGCATCTTAGGTCGGCGTTCTCTCGATTGGCTTGCTCTCATTTGGGGCATTGAGATGAGATGTGTCCTGGGTGACTGCAAGTCTAGCATGCAATGGGTTCTTGGTTTTGTTCTCCTAGACCTTTACCTCTTCCCCTGCCCAATGCCATCATTGGCAGTAGTTTGAAATCCATCAAGATGGGATTTTCCTCTTCATTGTATGAGACGTAAGGGTTTATGTATGTTTTGTCCTCGTTCTCGACTCCTCTACGTAATGTATTGGAGCATTGCTTAGTGAATGGGTCACAAAGGGTTTAGGTGGTCTAGGTGTGCTTGTTGGGTTGATGTCCATCCTAGAGACAACTGACTTAGGATCATTGGTGCTAGGAGAGCTAGTGGAGCTCCCCTTCCATAATGTGGTAGTGTATTCCCTAGGTAGTAAGGTTGATTGTATGGCTCTAGGTATGGAAACCGTCTTGGCAATTGGCAATACATTGCATCATGGCCAAACCTACTACAATTGGCACAGGGTCTGGATCTAGGATCCATGCACTCGGCCGGTAGGTGGTTTCCTCTACAATGCATGCATTACACGTGAGGTCGTGTGGGCCTTCTCATCATCTATTGAAGCTTAGCCAACTCTAGCTTCACATATGTTAACTCTTGGTTTTGATCGACATTCTTTCCCTTGTCTTGCGTGCTCTGGTTAGATCTTTCACCAATGGTTGTAGCCCTTTTTGAGGTTCTAGAGATAGTGTTGTCTTATGTTCTGGGTCTTGAGCTCCTCTCCTTGAGTAGGTCATCCACTCGTATGGCTTCTTCAAAGACCCTAGCTAGCACATCCCTTTGCAGGGTTGAGTTGCTCACCAAGGCCTTGTAAAGCTCTTTGGTTTAGATTCCACTCATGAACATAGTGGAGACAACTAGTTCTCTAGGTTGCTCTTCTATAGTGGTTGGAATTCTCTTAAAGAGACTTCGTACATGGGTGACATAGTCTCGGATATCCTCCTTGTCTTTTTGACTAGTGTCATCAATCTAATGATGAGATTGTCAAAGTATTCCACCTCAAAGAATCTCTTGATGAAGAGAATCTTGAGGTCATTAAATTCCTTGCGTTCAGCATTCTCTAGACTAGTGTATTCCACCTCCAAGAATCTCTTGATGAAGAGACTCTTGAGGTCATTAAATTCATTGCGTTCAGCATTCTCTAGACTAGTGTATCATGTCTGTTGTCCTTTGTCTTCTAGGAAAAGTTTGAAAGTTTGTGCACATTGAGCAAGGTCTGTGAGGCCGTTCACCTCACATAGTTGCTCAAACTACTCCACAAGCTTTAGAGTCATTGACAAGATGATACTTGTCGAGTTGCTTAGCAACCACATGTATTTTGGTCTGGCTCTCCTAGAGTTTGGGGTGATTCCTAGTCCTGCTAGCAACGTAGTTGCTAGAGCTACTCCACTATGCTCCGCAGTTGCATTGTCTAAGAGTCACTTTTGTGAGAAGCTCACTTAGCATAAGATCAGCCTCTAAGGCTCTCTCCCTCTTAGCATTTGGTTCTATCCTAGCTCTATTGGCGATAGCTAAGACACATTGTACCCCACGCATTTCTATGTCTTGTCTCAGCTTTTGAGCTCATTGCTCTTTGTTGTAGGTGGCTATGCTTTGTAGCGTTTTCCTTGCCAACCTTCTCTCCTCCTTTGGATCAATTAAGATGTCCTCGACTGGTCTACCATGATGCTTGATTTTGGTTTGCATGTCGTATTGGGTCATCAATTTTGTTGGATGTTGATTGGGAATTCTCCCAAGTCAAGCTCATCATCATTTTTTGGGTTGGTGTTGGTTCCTAACATGTTGCTGACTTCTTGACCAACTAGGGAGTCGATTAGATTGATCAAGTTGGGTAACACTGCATCCCTAATCATGCATGTTGTTGTTATTCCCTATAAATGGCTTGACAATTCAAGTCTCTCAGTATTCGATGATTGGGGTCCTTGGCCATTGTTCAATGTCTAGTGTCTCCTCCTACTAGTGGGTTCATTCAGCTTATCTTATCTTGGGCGAGTTCCTTGTTATTTAAAGAAATCCTCAATATTATGGGAACTTAGATGCTAGTGGTGTGCTCCTCAAGGTGCACTGTGCAAAATCAGGCTTTTAGCTTTTCTGTGCACGTCAAATGGTTAATTGATAGTGTGTGAATCCAATGAAAACAGTACAATGTAGCATACACTTTTCCTGGTTCTTTTGTGCATTTTAATGACTACTCTAGATAGCTGGTTTGTTCTAGTCTATATATCATCCTAGGCATGTGGTTTGAGGGATAGTGGATTTGGTTGATTAGTCTTGGTCTCTATAGAGATAAGGGGGAGGGTCAGTGCTATGGTCATCTTCTGGACTGTCAAATCTTAGCTCTCAAGTTAATTGGATCTATTGCCCCGTTCACTCACTTGGGATCCACTGGGGTGTCCCACAACTACTAGGGCTTGGCCTCTACAGGGTCAAGTGAGGTAAGAGTTTGTAAAAAATTGATGTTCTGCTTATCGTCCCATTTGAAGGTTTTTTCATCCGATTCCCAAAATCGGTTGTTCGATTCTAGCTTGCCTATTTTTGGGTTGTTTGATTGATTCTAGCTTGTGTGATTCTGGACTTTGGGCTGTCCAATTCTGGCTGTTCGATTTTGGCTATTCGATGTCTAAACGCAATGGCAAAAGTTCTAGAATGATGAAAATCTCATTGGATATCACATGCTCCCAGATTAATCTTTCAACTATGATCTTGGAAGCAATTAACCAACACAAAGGCACACTCAAAGGTTACCTATGGGGCTTGAAAGCGTGGTGATGAAGATTGCCAAGCACACAATTGTCTCTAACCTTGTAGCTCTCTCTCTTTGTCAAGCTCTCTCCCTCAACTTAGAAATGAAAAATGAGCACTTTCTTTGCCCTCTTGGCTTCTCAAAACCTTTCTCTCTTGCCCGATTACTTCCCCCTTCTCTCTCTTTGCTGTGCTAATGCCTTGAAGCTCTCTTTTTCCTATTTTTTTCATTGTTTTGGGCCTACTATTACATCAAAACCTTGCTTTGTATTTCTCTATTTTTCTAAATTTTTTCCTTACCTAAATGTATTCAAATCACAAGCAACAACTTATACTACTCCAATCTACTTTCCTAATTGCAAAAAACTAAAAAACTTATTTGCAAAGAAGATTGAATACCTGTTCAACTCCCTCACTTCCTACCTATCTCAAGCATCGGTTTAGGGAAGACCCTACTTCAATGCTCGATCATTCGGAGTGTGTAAGCACTCAAAGCTTGAATCCATTGGTCGTGTCCAACACGGAACCAAAATGTGGGAGCCTTCACTCGACACCAAGAGTCACAGACCACTTATTGTATTTCAAGCCAAGTGCAATGGCTACCTCTCACATAGCCATACGTGCTCTCACACCTACAAGTGTAGCAAGCTTACCTCTAGGCTCAATCGATCTCCTCCTCCCTCAAGCACTCTGGTAGCTCCATGATCCAAGTGCAAGCTTCAAGTGAGATCGATCCTCAAGTTCCAAGCTCCATGCTCCATTGCTGCACACATGAGACAAGAGAAGAGAAGAGAAGAGAATAAGAGAGGAGAAGATGGAGAGCTTGTCCACCACGGTTCCTCACCCTCTCACACACAAACATACTCCCTCACACTCTCACACTCCATCTCTCAAGCACAAGCACAATCAAGTAAGCAAGAAGAAGAAGAAGAAGAAGAAGAAGAAGAGCTACTTTTGGCCATACAGAAGAATGAGCTTCTTCATTCACTTTTTTTTCTTTTTTACAAAACCCTAACCCTAATCCCCTTTGGGCACCCATCCCTTTTTTTACATAACCGACCATTTTAGCCTAGGTCCTCTTCTTCTATTTCCTTCCTATTTGCATTGTGCCTTCACCCATGCTTGTCTACATTTACAAATTGCACGAGAGGGAGCCTGGTGCTCTTTTACAAGGATTTAAGATGCGCTTTTATATTTAAAATGCACATTTTCTCTTTTGCACTTGCCTTGAACCTTTAAGGTTTTCCTTACGCTTTTGGCCTTTTTTCCTTCTCTTTCTTTAGTCGCGGGGCCGCCTTTTTTCACTTTGCATTGTGTCTTTTAAAATTTCTTTTTGCTTTCTTTGCATTGGGGTTAACACTTCCAGCTCACTCCCTCAACTCGTATTAGAGCCATCTTTTGTGAGAGCTCAAGCCTGACCCGACATTGCTTCAACTTCCATTCAAATACTTATAATAGTTCATAGTTATGGGCTGCCATAGTTACAACCTTTAAGGTATGCATTGAGTTCCATCCTCTCTCATCTTCTTTGTAGCTTGTTGTGACATGTTTCACAGCTTTGTATGGCTTGCCTAAGTACCTTAGAGTGCTTCTAGAGCCTCACCATCACCAACATAAGTAGTAGTAAGAGGGGTTGTAGGCAACATGTTTGTTTTTGTTGTCCTTGATCCTCTTTTTGGTGCAATCGACCTCCTTCTTAGCTCTTGGACACTCCTTGGAAAGCTCCCCAATAATGTTGGCCACCCGTGAAACTAATACTTGGAATTTGGCATCAGATTTAAGTTCTGCTCCATCCCTATTTGCTATTATTTATAGTAGACATGCTATTATAGTCTATAACAGGGTCTCTTTCATAACTTGGGGCTCATATATATCTTCATTCATGACCCTATGCAATCACACTGATGTTGGGATATTAGGTAATGCTTTGTAATGCTATTGGCTTGATTTGAGCTTGTGGTTAGCTCAGTTTATCAGAGATTTTCATTGTTGAAATATTTTAGGGCCCCAAGCATTTGACAGCCAAAGCATATGCCTCTTATCATTTGATGCTTTTGGGGATTGGTATCGATGCCCGAATGTTAGTTTGACCCTTGGGGATGATCGACACATGTCTTGGAATGATTTTGGGCTTTGATTGAGCTTGCATTGGCTCAATTTTAGTAGAGATCCTACTATTTTAATACAATGGACAACAAGGAACACTAAATGCCTATTGCTCTTGGATGTCATTTGGGTGCTTCATACAAACATACTGATATGTAGCATTGGTCTCTGCACACTCATATTGATTGTGGTTACATACCTTGGTTGCTTCAGTGGGCTATGTAGTTTTGAGCTTGAATAATACACGTTTATGATGTATACTTTATGGATCTTGGATGTCTGGATGTTATTCACATGATGTCTTGAGCTTTGCTTGCTCATTTGACATTCGACTTTTGCTTGAATGGGAGCTATTAGACTTTGTGTACTGAGCCACATTAGCACTTGGATGTACTACATAGCATTCGGTTTATGTAGTTGAGCTTGAGCTTATCACAATGAGACAATGGGACTCATTGTGACATGTACATGCTTTCTTGATATGTATTAGATGTAGTGACCCTATCATCATTGGTTGATTTGATCTCTTGGCTTGGACCTAGTACTTATGTTTGTTAGAGTACTATCAGTGGTATTTATATGCTTTTGGGGTTATGTATTGAGCTTTCCTCAATGGGTTATGCATATGGCAGTTCTCTTCATTTACCCTCGAGACAACCCTTGCATGATGTCCATGCCTATTGCATGTATGGTTTCTGGCACACTTTAGTTGTGATAGTCTTCAATGCTAGTGGCTCTTGGCTTGTTCCTTCTTGGTTACTTACAATTGGTTGTTGGCATATTCCTATAGTTCATTACATCAGCTTGTCATTTCAGTTTTGTGCATTCTATTTGAGGATAGTCACTTGGACTTGACAATCTTTTGCTTATAGTTTGTGGGCAACTCATTACTTTGGCAATATCTCTTATCTATCACTTGATTTAGTAGTGGTTTTGAGGCTAATTTGTAGGGTATTACAATAGCTCATTTTGTCCTTTTGTGCACTTGCTTGGTGTCATTATGGCTAGCAGTTCTCATGATAGTGCTATCTTCAATATTGAGAAACTAGATGGGACCAATTATAACTATTGGAAGACCCAAGTATGGCAGGTTTTACTATGGAAATTGTAGGTTAGACCACTAAAAAATGGGGATGCCAAATCCAAAAACATTGTGGTTGAGGATTGGGATGAACTAGATGAGCTATGCAAGTCCACAATCATTTTATCATTGACTCTATTTATGCAAGACATGTAGATAGTAGGAAGTCCACCTCTGGCTGTGTCTTCACCTTTGCTGGAGGTACTATTTCTTGGATGTCTAGGGTATAGAAATGCATGGCCCTCTCTACTAGTGAGGCCAATTATGTTGTAGATCCACTAAGGCTTGCAAGGAGGCTCTTTGGTTAGGTCGTCTGGTGGCAGACCTTGGTATTACTGATGTGGCCCCTACAATAAGTTCACTTGCATGGTTTCCATTTACGACTTTTGGCCTAGTGGTCATTCCCTTAAATAAGATTGCCCATGTTCCAAAGCTTGCCTTTCAATGGGACATGGAAGCTGATCTGTCAACTCAAGCTGATGCTATTAAAGGCCCCTATTCCAATCCCTCCTCATTGGAGTAAAGAGCTTCATGTATTTTTGGATGCATCATATAGTGCCATTGGAAGTGTATTGAAATAGGAAGACTATCAAGGTTGGTATTATCCCACTTATTATGGCAATAGGAAATTGTCATTGGCCAAAAAGAATTATTTAGTTACAGAAAGAAGGTGCTTGGGTATGCTCTATTGGCTCAAGAAGTTTTGACACTACTTATTGGGGCATCCCTTTATTTTCCATGTGGACAATTTAGCTTTAGTTTATTTAGTGAAGCAATAGAATGTGACAAGTTGACTAGCACATTAGATTTGGTTACTTGCAAGAATTTGAATTTCGGGTGGTGCATTAGCCTAGAGTCCAACATGTGGTTGTAGATTTTCATTCTTAATTGGACTCTAGAAAAGTTTCGTGATGTGTTGATGATGACTTCCTTGATACCCAATTGTTAGTGATGGCTCTCTCTTTGGACCCAATCTCTTTTTTGTAAAGTTTGCCCTTGACATGGTATGAGGAAGTGGTGATTTTTTTGAATAATGCTAGATCATCTCCCTATGGACTAGTGCAAGGGCTTGGCTCTTTGAAGTCGGTGATTTGAAGTCATCTGGGTCAATCATATCATCAAGCCTTGTCTAGAGTATTGCAAATAGTAGCGCTTTCCATAGAGCAGGAAGTGGTTATGGAAGAGGCTCATCAAGGTTTGTCAGGTGGCCATTTTTCTAAGGTCATAGTCCAGAAGATTCAATAGGTTGGTCTATGGTAGCCACCATGTATGGTGATGTGTGGAAGTGAGTCCATAAATGTGATTCTTGCCAATGATTGTGGCCTAGGGCCTCCATCCAATTATTTCGATGGAACCATTTCATAAGAGGGGTTTGGATTTTGTAGGGCCCTTCAAGCTTACTATGGCCTATACTCAGAATAAATTTATCCTAACAACAGCCAACTACTAAACCAAATGGATTGAAGCATAGGCCTTGAAGGATATTTCTACTCAGTCAATAGCCTCATGTCTTTTTGAAGATTTTTTAACTAGGTCTAGCTATCTAGTGGAATTGTTAGTGATTGGGTGGGAATTTTTTGAACAAGGTCATCAAGCATCTTATGGACTTCTTCTCGATTATTCATAAGAATTCTTCACCATATTATCCTTAGGACAATGGATTGGCTGAGTCCACTAATAAAACATTGTGCAAAATCATGACTAAGTTGGTGTAGCACCATCAATAGGATTGGGACAACAAGCTTCCAACTGCATTGTGGGCCTATTGTACATATTTTAAAGTAGCTATCAAGCTTTCTCCTTACAAGTTGGCATTTGGTTTGGAAGCTATCATGTTGCTAGAATTTCTAGTGCCTAGTACATAAAAAGTTGTTGTAGGTTAGATTCTTTTGGAGGACTCTTTACTCTTCTGATTGGAAGACATTGCTCAACTCAATGAAGATTGAATTCAAAGCACTTATTCTTTGTCAGAACTTCAATTGAGGTAAAATACCAAATGGATCATCTTTCTTAGAAATGCTTATTTAAGCGCAACCAAGTAATATTGGTTTTCAACACCCAGATGGGCAAGAGCTTCTAGGCAAGTTGAAGTTTTGATGGAGTTATCCATTTTGGATGTTTTATAGTTTGATTAAACCAAAAGAAGCATAAAAACAAGGCACAAAAGAATCCAAGCATGCATCATATTTTCTTTTTTCCATAATTGCATCATAGTTGGATTTTGATAGAGGATGGAGGAAAAAGAAGGGATTGTGAACAGAGGAAGGATTCTTAAGAAGGCATTTATTGTTCGTTAACAACATGGGGAGGAAGAAAACAAGCTCCCCACACGAAGAGGCGCCTAACAACAACATCAACAACCAGAATGGCTCAAACAAAACCACGCTCAGGATGCAATCTTGTCAAGTTGCAAAGCAGATGATTGTCAATGTTAAGACAAAAATGTGAGAACCAAAAAGCTAGTTGGAGAGCTGCTGCTACAAACATTAGAAGGTTATAATAGATATATAGATAGAGAGATAGAGCAATGGCTTCTTGACATCAGGAATTTGTTGGTTGAGAGAAGAGAGAGTTGTACCCTACTAAGGAAAGAAGAAGACGAAGAATAAAGGTTGATAGCATAAGGTAGTTCGCCATGGCTTCATGGCATTGAGTACTGCTATCAGGCGCTCAGAAGAAGGTTCATGAAAGTTATGCTAGATTGCCATCCCAAGAAGAAGGGAGAAGAAAATGAATGTGCCCCATTTCAGCCCTGCTCGTGCATGTCCTTTGTTTGCCCCTCTCTCTATTACAATCACAACATTTCTTCTTCCTCAAACTATGACCTCTCTCAGGAAGGGAGCAAAAGCAACAGAAGAAGAAGCATTTGGAATCGAAAAAGAGATGCTGAGTAGAAGTTTGAAGAAGGCCTTGGAGTGTTGCACTGTTGCCTATTGTTGCTTTTTGAGAGTGGGGCAAATATGAATTGCACATACACACACGCCATGATCATCATCATCATCCTGAAAATCAGTTCCATAGAGAGATAGGCAGAAAAAATGAGGGACATGCATGGCATGCTCTTTCTCTCTTTGTCTATTAGATGTTGTTGTCTATATGCCACATTCCTACAAATGAGAAGAAGTATGGGATAGTTTTTGCAAGAGATCAGAGAGGCTGGGATGGAATATGGACAGTAACCATTAGCGCAAGCAGACAACGATTCCAAAGAGAGAGACTAGGATGTATAATGTACTCATCCATAGTACCATGTGACGTGCAACCTAGTTTCAGACTTGACGTAGACATCAGACGCCCTTCCTTGATCACAAAGCCGTCCCCCACTTGATTGCTTCTTTCATTCCTCATCTCTAAGGCGGCCTCTTCTTCCTCATCGACAGCCCTCCCTCTTTTTCCTTCATAAAAAACGGCTCTCTTCTTCTCCATTCCACCCTCATCTTCCTCATCCCCATCCCTTCGTCTTCTCTTCCAAAACACCCTAAACATGAATAAAGGGATAATTTATTCAAGAAAGAAAGAAAGAAAAAACAAATAAAAAGCATTTAGGTAAAATTTTCATATACATACCCTTCTTGATTGGATGGAACCTAATCAATCCATCTTTCCACTCTACCCTATGCCTCTCCACCATAATCCTCTTATTCCTTGTAGTACAATGATACCTTCTAAATTCTTATGTCGCTTTCCTTCCTCCATTATCCCTTACTAAGGGGGAGTCCTTGTGACCATTTTCTTATGTAGCTCCAATAGTCTTTTTCCTTGAGACGACATACAAACCAATTTCAATATGAAACTTAGAATCGTAAACAAACCAAACAAATTAACTAATATAATATCAAACTTAAACACATACCTTAAAGCCTTTCTAAGCTTGATGTTTATAAGTATTGAAAATGAACACCCCTTTATAAATATAAAATTCTATTGAAGTTTAAACCTCAAAACTAACAATGCTAACCAAACCTCAAGTGTGTCTAGAGCTACATGATGCAGGGAGTCATCCTTATTTCCCATATTGGAATGGAGAAGTTGTTGTTGTGATCATTGTTGAAGATAAAACCCTATCTTTTGGAGACTATACAAGTTTTTCAGTGTGGGAGTATAATGGAGGCAGGAGTTCCCTTACTCTGGTGGTCATGGATTTGGAGTCCCATACCCTACCATGGCTAGGCCTTGTGATTGAAGTTGATTTATTAACAATTTTGGAAATGTTTTGTGTTAGTCAGTGGTTCTTCTTTGACAAGGTTCATGAGGATGCTTCACATTTCAGTGTGGGAGAAAATGATTACACCAAAAGAAGCATAAAAATAAGGCACAAAAGAATACAAGCATGCATCATATTTTCTTTTTTTCTCAAGAGAATAATACTAAGTTGTTGCAAAATCACTAAAATAATATCCCACATAAGGGGGAGGGGGCCACATCTATTAAAGTCAATGGTATACTTTCAAGTGTTACGTACATGCATTTGTAAAGGGTAGGAATACTCAAAATTAAAGGTCAAAGGCCTTATAATATCAAATGTACCAAGGGGTGTGCTTTTTGGGGAAGAGGTGGGGTGGAGTGCACGAGTGGTTATATGCCTCTTTCCCTTCCCTCTCTCTTCTCGAATCGCATATTTCCCTTTTGGTGGTGCCAAAAATTTGTTCTCTCTTCTCTCTCCTTTGTATTTTGTGCAGGAATTCCTATTTTCCCTTTTTTTCTTGCATAATGATTGAAGCATGGATGAAGATAATGAATATGATGAATTTGTTTATTAATAAAAGAGAGATTTATGGTTTCTTTTCAGTTTTGAGATTAATGGCAGAGCCATACACATAGATTTTGTGTGCTTTGTCCCTGGTTTTGTGGTTGATTATGTTCGTGGGAGGGTTGCTGCCATAGTTTCAAATCCAATGGTTTTAATTTGATAGATCTACACAAGGGAGTCTTCTTCCAGATAGAGTGAAGCGTTTCTGACTATGGCACTGCCATGGTGACAAGTTGACTTATTTCTAATGAGGTAGAGGAGTCTCTTGATTCTATTGCTTTGAATTTCAATTCTTTCACTCCTAACTCCCATGTATTGATGGTGGTACGGATTGCCATCAAAATGTCTTTCGTTCTAGCCAAATTGGATGATGTGGCAAGCTTTCAATGTACTTACTCATTATTATACATAGGTGGTTGCATTGGTGGTGATATGGTGTTTCGAGATGTGGGCAATGTTTATGAGCCATCATGGGTTTTTGAGCTAACATGGTATACATGCATTGCTGGAAATATTTTATGCCTTCTTTATTGTTCCATTCACATACAAAACCCAATTCTTTCTTTTCAACACTCACTTTTAACTCTTTATGTTGCGTTTGTTGGTCTTTCCCTTCTTCTTACCTTCTTTGTCACCACATTCTCTTGCCTTCTTACTTCTCTACAACAATGTTGGGTTGCACATCTACCTTTGATAATGTGGTTTCTTTACTACTCAAGAAATTGGAATTCGTGTAGGACTAGGTCCAATCTCTATATCTGTGCTAGCTTTCAAAAAGCTACCTTGGACATCTACAAGCATGCAACTTGAAGCATTTGTGATCATGGATCAACTTGCCCATGGGCTCGTGGTGTAGTTGGGGTGGGTTTGCTATGTCCTGAATATGTAATGCATTCTAGAGCACCTTCTACCAAGGTGAGATGGTTGAGCTAGAGGTCATGTGTGGGAGCTCTTGCTCAATTGCCAAGACCCATAGACCACTTATTGTTTCAAGTGTTTCAAGCCAAGTGCAATGGCTACCTCTCACATAGCCATGCACACCCTCACACCTATGAGTGTAGTGAGCTTACCTTCATGCCCGATTGAGTTGCCTCCTCCCACAAGCTCTTTGGTAGCTCCATCATCTAAGGTGCAAGCTCGATCCTCAAGCTCCAAGCTCCAAGCTCCATTGTTGCATGTGAGACAAGAGAAGAGAAGAGAAGAGAAGAAGAAGAGAGGAGAAGATGGAGAGCTTCTCCACCATGGTCCATCACCCTCACACACTCACTTCCTCACTCCCTCACACTCCCTCTCTCAAGCAAAAGCACAAGCAAGAAGAAGAAGAAGAAGAAGAAGAAGAAGAAGAAGAAGAAGAAGAAGAAGAAGAAGAAGAAGAAGAGAGCTAGTTTTGGCCACATACAAGAACGAGCTTCTTTATTCACTTTTTTATTTTTATACATGTCCCACTCCTCTTGGGTGCCCATCTCTTTTTTACATGATCGACCATTTTAGCCTAGGTCCTCTTTTCCTTTTCCCTTCCTATTTACATTGTTCCTTCACCCATTCCTGTCCACATTTACAAATTGCACAGGAGGGAGCTTGGTGCTCTTTTACAAGGATTTAGGGTATGCTTTTATATTTAAAATGTGCCTTTTTCCTTTTGCACTTTCCTTGGACTTTTAAGTTTGCTTCTTACACTTTTGGCCCTTTTTCTTCTGCTTTTCCACTGGGCCACCTTTTTCCACTTTGTCTTGCATCTTTTTCATTTTCTTATTTTCTTTTCACTTTCTTTGCATTGGGTTAACATGACCCCCTTCTAGTCAAGTGCTAGCCCCATGGCAATTATTAGTGAGGGCTCGAGTGGTTAAAGGTTTGCCATGTGGGTCGATGATGGGGCTGTGGGGAGATTGGCCATGGAAAAGAAGCATAACAAAATGGATGAGAGGTTGTGGAAGTCGAGGATAGATTGAGTGGGTGATGGGGCCTCTGATATTAGTGGTTGATTTGCGAGCTGTCAAATGGACCTATAAAGGAAAAGGAAGTGCACTACTTGGGGGGTGTCTACCTCACTGTGCAACAGTGCATGGTGTCCATGCTAGTGGAATTGGGAGTTGGGTCGAACAAGCCCATGGTGTCGTCCCACACTTGAGGAGCCAGTTCATATAATAGGAGAGGAGGTACTATGGGTGTGACTCAGGGAGACAGGTCTAACCCTAGACAAGTGGAAACTCCCTAGATGTGTCTTGCCCCCTTTATGTGCCCTAAGTGTGAAGTGGGGGAGGGGCTAGGGATATAATTGTCCCTAAGTGCAATGTTTGTGGCACTCAAATGGTATATGAGGATTCCATTTCTTCTTTTCCTTGTGCTTCTTCTTTTGTCCTTTCTTTGCCTTCTTTCTTTCTTTTTCTCTTCTCTTTTTCACTTTTGTTTTTGACATTCAATACATTGGGAGAGAGCACGTTAGATGTCATCCCGATGCTCTTCATTCAGGAGAGCTACACTATGAGGGGGCCGAAGAGACTTAGTAAGGAAGGGTTTGATCTACAAGTAGTCCTTTATGTTAATGCATACATTTAGAGGTGTTGTTGATAGAAAGGAGTGGTTGCACTTGGTGAAGTGGCTATCATTCATATATTCAAGGATGGCCACACAAAAAGAAGGCATGAGCATGGCCCTCATCATAAGACATGCCATCCGTAGCTATCAATTCTTGCATTTAGATTAAAAAAAAGTTGCAAGAATTGGGCCTATTTTGATGTGGGATTTTTCTTGAGCAAATCCTAAGTATCCCAATATAATTACATGTAGTAATAAAGGTGGGTCAGGATAGTATGAGAACTGGTCGAGGAAGTATGTGATGGATGGCAGATGTCTCGCTCTAGGCATTCCTTTGGACTTTTTGCATTCATGTTGTAGATCCTTGGAAAGTCATACCGGCCATGTATATCCAAGTTATAATTTGTCCCTATTCTCCATGGATATGGCATGTAGGGGGGATTGTTGCGTCCGTAAAAAAAAAAGGGAAAATATTAAGAACAAACTCTATGGAATGGTGTGATGTTCCAGTATGGAATGATATTTTTTTATACTTCAAGAAATTCAATGTTTCAAGCATGAATTCCATAAAAAAGCTCTCTTCAAGTAGAAGTTCCCTTTATTCATTTCAAGTTCTTTTCCACCTTACCCCCTCCCCCCAAGAATGATGAAGATTCTTCCTAGTATTAGAGGATGAGGGTTAAGGGTGTGAAGCACCTACTTGTTGTGCTTTATTTCTTCATGATCCAAGCATAGAACTGTGGGTTATACTCTAAGTGGGTGTGACAGTCCATGTTTTGAGGCCTAATGCCTATGTGTGTAATGTAGGCCCAGGACATCGGTTAGGAAGTCACCAGAGTTCATCCTACTAGTGACATGCAATTCTTCCTCAGTTAGGAGTCGATCCAAATAGGGATGAGCCATAACATGCTCTTCTAAAGGTTGATTATTGTAGGTGATGGCCAATACTCTGAACAAGATAGGAGCCACATAGGTTGGATCATACTCAGAGGTTTTGATTGCACATCTTTGCTCTACTTTGGTCATAATTTGGCAGCCCTCACCCATCACGCCTTGACCATTCGTGGTTCCTGTAGTGCTAGCTATGTCTCCTAGGCCTAGAGCATGAGGTTCTAGGATTATGAGTTGGTGCAAATTGGCTTCTACATGACTGCGATTGTGGTTTTGGAACCCATTTGAGTTGATATTTAGTGGTTTTGGGTGCATTCACTGGTGGTTGCATCCGGTGCATATTGCAGTGGTGGGGTGGGACAAGTCATGTCCTCCCTATCCCCCTCCCCCTTAGGCTTGGCACTATGGTTTTAGATAGAGACACTGCCCTTGCTAAAAGCTGTCACTATCTGAATATCACCAATGGTAAGGTGAATACGCTATAAGGAGTCGTAGTCAACATTACAATGTGCTCCTTTCTTAAATTCATGTCCTAGTAATGATTCCTTACCAATAGCCATGCTGTTAGGCATCATGTATTAGAAGATCAATGGGAGACTTTCAATCTCGATAGAGACCACCATCTTGCACTTTTCTAGCAGTGAATAAGATTGCTCCCCAAATGGGTTGAGTTTAGCATTAGTAGGTTGCAATTGGGGCTAACCAATGAGGGTCTAGTGATCATGTGTAAGGATATTACAATGAGCTCCCTCGTCAATGAGTGCATCAAAGGCATATGTCTTGTGGCCTGACCGATATGCACAAGTATGTAGATGCCATAGCTTCCTTGTCCTTGTCCTCTATCTCAGTGATGGCCATTAATCTTACTTCACAAGTGGGCCTAGCATGGGAGGCTCATGTTGTGGGTGTATTGGAGGATAGTACTTCTTGAGGCAATTGTCATTAAAGAAGCCTATGCTCTCCCCCTCTAGAGTCTCAAGCTCTACGTTGCTGGTTTGACTAATGTTGTAGACTTTGAAAGGTCACAATTCCTTGAACTTCATCTTTTTCTTATGGCCCTTCTCTAGGTTAGCTTGAATGGTGCTTGCCGTACAACCGTCTTGTAAGCTATCGTATAGGCCCATAGTGCTACAATGAGTTTATTGTCCTAGTCAATGCATGAGAGGTGGAGACTACCTTAGTCAAGACATTTACTAGGATCTTATTTGTGTATTCTACTTGATTGTTAGCTTGAGGGTAATATGGTGAGGATTTTCTATGGATGATCAAGAAGTTGGATAGTAAATTGGCAATCACTTCATTGATAAAGTCTGTGCCTTGGTTAGTAATTAGTTTGATGGGCCAGCTAAATCACGAGATCACCTACTTCCAAAGGAACTTAGCTGTGGCTCTAGCATCATTCTTTCTAGTGGCTCCAACTTTAGCCCATTTTGTGAGATAATCCATTACCACAATTACAGACTTTGCCTGTGAGTACTATGTTGTGGTATTGATCGACCTAATAAGGTTGATTCTCTACTTTTCAAAGGGTCGCTCATGCTATCATTGGGGTCAACTCCATCTTTTCTTTTTGGACAAGGACATTGGTTCTTTGGCATTCTTCGCAATGTTTCATGAATCTAGCCGCATCATGGAATAAGATGTGCCACCACAATTGAGATTGCAGCACCTTGCATATTGTGGCATCTCCATTGAAGTGTTCTCTAGCAATTACACCATGCGCTTTAGCAAGTGCATCGTGAATCTCATGCTCACACACCCACCTTCGTAATAACTAGTTTATAAAGCTGGACGAATAGGGCTAGACCTTGAGGATAAGGCACTTTAGCCTAGTCTTTTTAATAGGTTACTCAAACAATCCATGCTCCAGGGTTTGGACTATGTCATTTGCCCAATATGGTGTCAAATCGGCCCTGAACAGGTCTCTCCCACTAGACATGCTAAAAGGTGTGCATATGGTAGGTTGTCTATGATGCTCTGGTCAGTAGCTTCTCTTGTGGGTATGCGGGATGTACGGTCAGCAATGTACTACTTCTTACCCTTGTGTACAACCATGGAGAAGTCAAACTCTAGAAGCAGAAGTAACCATCTAGCTATGCATCATGTAGCGTAAGGTTTATTTACTAAATAAAGCAAAGTTAGATGGTCAACAAAGAAGCTAAAGGGTGTAGCTAAAAGATAATGTCGGAACTTCTTCATAGCGAATACCATGACTAGGGCTTGTCTTTCCATCGTGGAGTAATTCATCTCCATATTTGTGAGTTGTCTGCTAGCAAAGCTCATAGAATAATCGAGATTATGTTCATGAGGTTGGCACAAAATATCTCCCATGATGAACTTTGATGCATCGATGTGCACGTGGAATGTCATATTCCAATTTGGGGCTCATAGGATTGGTGCGATCATAAGAGCCTTGTTTAGTTCTTCGTAAGTGCGTTGGCATCCCTTGGTCCACTCTTAAAGGGGTCTAACAATCAATGCATAGTTTAGAATGAATCATTGATAGTACCCTGTGTGTCCCATGAAGCATTGAACTCCCTTGTAGTTCGTGGGTAGTAGCAAATCGATAATGACTCTGACTTTGGAGGAGTTAGTGGCAATGCCATTCTTAGACACTATGTGCCCTAGGATACATCCATGTTTTACCTAGAATTGGAACTTTAGGGGGTTCAAGGAGAGATTATATAGTCTACACACTCAAAGACTGTGCGACGCTTATCTAGGTGTTCCCTCCAATTGGAGTTGACACATAGACCATCAACAAATACATCCAAATCCTAAGCATGTCTTTGAAGATGGCACACATGGGGTGCTTGAAGGTAGCTGGTGCATCTGTTAGCCCAAATGGCATGACTATGTAGATAAATATGCCCATTCAATTGCAAATTCTATCTTATATTTGTCGTTAGGGGTGTACCTGCACCGGTTGTAGCCTGAGAAGCCATCCAAAAAACTATAGGCTTCCTTCCTTGCTACTCTTTTGAGCATGTACTTTGTGTAGGGTAGCGGATAGTTGTCCCTCTTAGTTGTCGCATTGACCTTTTTATAATTTACACACACACACACACACACACACACACACACACACACTCTCTCTCTCTCTCTCTCTCTCTCTCTCTCTCTCTCTCAAATCTTCTCATTCTTGTTCAGGACAATCATTATAGGTGATGCCCAATCCATGTGCTCAATTTTATAAATGAATTCGACCTTTGATAGCTTATCTATCTCTTCCTTAACAATGTGTGCATGCTTAGGATTCATCAAGTATGGTTGCTACTTGACTAACATTGCATCAAGAGTCACGGGGATGTTATGAGTCATGACCCTTGGATCTACTCCTTTTAGTTCCTAATCAAATGCAAATATGTACTCTCATAAGAGAGTGATGAGATTAGCCTCCTCTTTTTTAGTTAGGTCCTTGGTTATAAATACTAATTGAGGATTTTTACCTTCCCTTGTTAAGTTAACTTGACCTCAGGGGGCCCCTCTATTGGTTCACTTGCTTGTCCCTGCCTCTTAGCTCCAAGCAATATCACCACCTGATCACCCTTTTTGAATTTCGTGAAGTGCTTTGATAGGTCTTGGGGCTTCCTTTGCTCTTCAGCTTTTGCCCCCTTTGACTGCCTCCTCTTTTCCTCCTTCAACTGATTGCACCTTAGAGGAGGACTGGTAGGTCCCTTTGGTGCGTTTGGTCTTAGGTGGTTGGGGTATCTCTGGATCACTCTCAAAGCTCACTTTTGATTCAGAGTTAAACTCACAACCCTCGCTAGAGGAAGGAGTTTCCCCTGGTGGTTGCAGCTTTGAGGCTGATTTGGTTCTAAAAAGTGACGTGGTACTTGGTTGAATTAATCCAACTTGCTCATAGTCCATTACGCCTAGGTGGTCAGTCGCATTTCGTCCTGAGGAATCCTCTTTCAATCCTATGGACATTGTCTTTCTATGCTTGGAGTCTACTTGTATCTATTCAATCACTTGGCCATCCGTATCATACTCCATTGTATCAGCCTCTTTCCCACTTCCCTAATTCGTGGAGTAGCAATCTTCATACTCGTCGTCCGAATCATTATATTTTGACTCCTCCTCATCTCTTAGGCTTCTACTCTCAGCCTTCTTTTTGTCATTGGTTAATGTCCAAATGTATAATAGATTCAAATCATGCACTTTGGTCTATTGCCACTTTGGCTTGTCCATGAGGTCCTTGAGAGGTTTGAGATTTGGTAGCTAGGTTACTAGCAAGCTCTCTCACAAAGTGTTCAAGAACCCCCTAGAGTGAGTTTGTTAGATGGGACATGGAAGGGGATAAGTGTTGGTCGACTGCCACCAAAGCTCCTAGCCATCATGCACAATGATATTGATAGTGGGATCCTACTCTTTGGAGCTGAGATGGTGTGACTTTCTGGGACTCACCGGTTGCCCTAGTAACCTGCTTATAATCCTCCTTATCATTCGATAATGGTAGATCGATGGTGGCTAGCACATGTATTCAATCCTCCTCATCCTTGGGGTAAGGGATATACTTTGTTAGTGGGCAGTGGAATTACTAACTTGTGAGTCTCCTTTCAAGATAGCAGAGATGGCATCCAAGCTAATTCATGTGGGTGGTCTTCTAGGTGTCCATCTCAACTCTTACAGCTTCTAATCTATTGCCTAAGAATATTAGACCATTGCCCCAATCTTCTATTACTCCTACCTTTCACATTCAAGGTCGGCCTAGTAGGATCTCATAGTCCACTCCCTTCATGATTATGAAGTTCACTGAGAATGACTCTTTCTATCTTCAAGGGCTAGTCTTTTAGTACCCCAAATGGTCTAACCTTCATTTCATTAGCTAGTGTGACATTAAACTTAGCGGTCTCCATAGGTGAGTTACCCCAAGCCTGCAGGACTCTGTGAGACTGAGCACATTGACTCTTGCTCCTATATCTACAATTCCCTTCCTTGTGGTATCTCCTAATGCATGGACAAGTAAGACTGCGTGCATCTCTGTGCCCTCCCAAAGAGCATTTACATGCAAAGACTTAGGCACTGAGTTCAGAGTTAAGCTCGGTATATGCGTTATTGTGTCATGGTCAGGTAAGTTGGCCGCTCCAAGGCGTGTCAAGTCTTTCTACCGACTGCTTCAACCCTTACCACAGTGTGGGGTTCTACCTAAGTATCTCTCCCAGAGCTAGAGTCACAGGGACTAATACCAATGTTGTGAGTAGATTGCCAACCACTTGCTTTCCATTAGGCTCTATACTCTTTTGCTAGTGATCTCAGTCAGTTTGCTGGCCTGCGGTGCCTAGGATTTGTCCATGCGATGCTATATGGGGTGCATATGTGTCTCTCGATCTTAACTGTGTAGGTGAGAATATGTGCTCACACTAGAGAGCTCATTGATCTCATATTCTATGATGAGTTCAACATCTTTTAGGTGCTCTTAGGATTCCCTCACCTACTACTTGACCTTATCCGCTACTTTTAGTTGGTACCTTGGGTCAGGTTCTTCCCAATCTTGGCACTCCCCTTTTTTGCCATCTTAGGAGCTAATGTTTCTGCTTTTGCATCCATGACTTGCTTCCCCTTGGGTAGTGTAGTGGCGCTATCTGTCTTAAGCATTACCTTCATCTCAACCCTCTTCCTCGTCCTCCTACAACTCTTCTTATCTATTGAAGCTACATCAAGGTTGCTAGGTTCGGGTAATGAGATACCGGTTTGCTTTGTTTATGCTCGGGTCATGATGTTTAATTTGATTGACATGGCCTTACCATCAAGTATCTTGACTTTGAACAACCCCAATGGTATAGATGGCATAATTGCAGAATTGGTGGGGGTTTTTTACCTAGGGTACTTGGCATATAAGTGTGTGATCCCACACTCTGGACATCTTAGGTTGGCTTTGTCTCAATTGGCTTACTTCCTTTTGGGGCAGTAAGATGAGATATGTCTTGGGTGACCACAATAGATTCTTGGTTTTGTCCTCCTAGACCTCTACCTCTTTCCCTCTCTAATGCCTTCACTGACATTGGTTTGAAATCCATCAAGATGGGGCTACCCTCTTTGACGTACAAGATGTAAGGGTTCACTTATGCTTTGTCCTCGTTCGGCTCCTCTATGTAATGTATCAAAGCATCGCTTCAATGGATGGGTCACAATGGATCTAGGTGATTTAAGTATCCATGTATGATTTATGTCCATCCTAGGGACGGTTGGCTTTGAGTCATTGTGTGCTAGAAGAGCTAATGGAGCTCCCCTCCCAAAGCTCAACGGCCTACTCCCTAGGTAGTATGGTTGATTATACAGTTGTAGGTATGGGAATCATCTTGCTAGTCTACAATGCATCACGTTGTGCCCAAACCTACTACAATTAGCACATGATCTTGACCTAGGATCCAAGCACTCGACTGGGAGGTAATTTCCTATGGCAAGGCATGCATTACACATGAGGTTAGGTGGGCCTACTCGTCATCTCTTGAAGCTTAGCCAACTCTAGCTTCATGTCTACCAACTCCTAGCTTTGGTCGATGCCCTTTCCCTTGTCTTATGTATTTTGACTAGATCTCTTACTAATGGTCATAGCTCTCTCTAAGGATCTAGAGGTAGTTCCATCTCGGGTTGTGGTTCTAGAACTTCTCTCCTTGAGCAGGTCATCCACACATATGGCTTCTTCAAAGACCCTAGCTAGCACGTCCCTTTGTAGGTTCGAGTTGCTCACCAAGGCCTTATAGAGATCTTTGCTTTAGATTTTGTTTATAAATATAGTGGAGATTGCTCATTTATTAGGTCGTTCCATCACTAGGATTCTCTTAAAGAGACTTAGCATGTGGGTGATGTAATCTTAGATATCCTCCTTATCCTTTTGGTTGACATTCATCAACCTGACAATGAGGTTATTGGAGTATCCCACTTTGGAGAACCTGTTGATGAAGAGACTCTTGGGGTTATTAAAATTATTTCGTTCAATATTGCTTAGGCTACTAAACCATATTTGTCCTTTGTCTCCTAGGTAAAAGTCTGAAAGCTTGTGCTCATTGAGCAAGGTTTGTGAGGTCATTCATCTCACATACTTGCTCAAACTGCTCCACAAAGTTGTACAAGTCATTGCTGGGATGATACTTGAGTTTCTTAGCAACTATAGGTATTTTGGTCTAGCTCTTAGAGTTTGACATGATTCCTAGTCGGGGCTAGCAACATTGTCACTAGGACTGCTCCATTCAGCTCTATAGAATTGTATTGTCTAAGAGTCGCTTCATGAGAAGCTTGCTCAGCATAAAATCATAGTCTCTAGCCCTCTCTCCCTCTCTACATTTGGTCCTACCCTAGTTCTGCTAGCGAGAGCTAAGATGTGTTGGACCTCATGCATTTCTATGTCTTGCCTCAATTTTTGAGCTTGCTGCTCTTGGTTATAGGTGGCATTTCTTTGCAATACTTTTTGTGCCAACCTTCTCTCTTCTTAGAGATCGGCTATGATCTCCTTGGTTGGTCTACCATGATGCACCATTTTGGTTTGCAAGTCTTATTAGTTTACCATTTGCTATATGTCGACTATTGGGAATTCTCCCAAGTAAAGCTCCTCATCTATAGGGGTGGTGCTAGCCCTTGACATGTTGGTGGTTTCCTAAGTAACTAGGATGTTGATTAAATTGATCAAATTGGGTAAAGCTACACCCCTAATCGTGTTAGCTCTCATGTTCTCACTTTAGCTTCTAGTTCTTTGGTTGTATTCGGCTTCTTAGGGTTTTCTTATATTAGTGGGTTCGTTGCTTACTTAGTGTAGAGGGATCTCACACTCAACCGCCAAGACCCATGGGCTGCTTATTGTTTCAAGCATTTCAAGCGAGCTCTAATGGCTATCTCTCACCTAGCTGATGCGCCATTGATCCTACGAGTGTAGTGAGCTTACCTTGATGCCAAAATGAGTTGCCTTCTCTCTTGCACATGGCGGTAGCTCCACGATCCTAGATCAAGCATCCTCAAGCCTCCTCCATCTCCAAGCTCCATCCACCATAGCCGCGCATGCGAGAGAAGAGAAGAGAAGAGAAGAGAAGAGAAGAAGAGAAGAGAAGAGGAGATGGTGAAGAGCTTCACCCTCTTGATCCCTCACTCCCACACACTCTCACACTCCCTCTCTCAAGAGCACACACAAGGAAGGAGAAGAGAAGAAGAAGAGAACTCTTATTAGCCACACACCAAAATAATGAGCTTCCATTCACTTTTTGAACTTTATATACAAGCCCTAAGATCCCATGGGCACCCATCGCTTTTTTACATGACCGGCCGTTGTGGCAAGGTCCTTTCTCTATTTCCCTCTTCTAGCCTTATGCCTCTAGCCTACACCCGTTTAATATTTTACAATTGGCACAAGAGGGAGCCTGGCGCTCTTTCACAAGAGTTTTTAGAGCTTTTTGAGGCGCCTTTCATTTAAAATTGTGCTTTTTGCCCAGCTTAGCTTTAGAGGCCGCCTGCATGTCTTTGCTCTTTTTCCATCTCTTTTCCGCTTTTTCCTTCATTTCTCTACCATCTTTCTCCGCCATCTCGTTAACATCACCCCCCTTCGAGACGGGTGCCAATCCCATGGCACTTCTGGCTGATGTTGGGGAATGGTAGGGAGTTGGCAAATTGTTTGGGTGAGGATAGGGTCACATGTAGACTCGGTGCTTGTGGAAGCTTGGTAATGATGTTTGTTGGAGAAGCCAATTGGATGCCAAGTGGATGATGGGGGCCTCCGAAGTTGGTGATTTGTCACCTTTTGTAATGCCTAAAAGGAGAAGGTGCGGTGCGCTACCTAAGGGGAGTGTCTATCTTATTGTGTGGTGCATCGTGCTCGTGCTAGTGGAATGGGGAGGTGGATCTAACCATAGGCAAGCCTAGGTGACATCCCACACTTGAGGACCCCATTCGTGCAAAGGGAGGTGCAGTGGAAGTAGCCTAGGGTGACAGGTCTAACCATAGGCGAGTGTTACCTCCCTAGGTATGTCCTGCCCTTGATGGGCCCTGAGCATGAAGTGGGGGATCAAAAGGGCTAGGGGGTTAGGAGCAGAGCCGGCTGACCAAAGCCACCGGGCACGCCTAACTTGAGGACCCCTAGGTGCAGAGATCGTGTTTTATGTGGTGCTAAGTGCTTCTTCAAGTGAGTCGTTTTTTCCATGTCCTTGTGTGATGTTCTTCTTGCTTTTCCTTTCATGCTTTTATTTTTCTTCTTTTGCTTCCTCTTATTAATTTTAAAAAAAAGTATTACACTAGTAGGATGACAGCCAGTGCCTAATTCTCATAATCTGAATTAGGTGGAGAACAGGGTTGGATGGATTTGCTCAAAAATTGCAAACTCTGCATGTATCCTTTAAGATTCATGCGAACGTGGAGTGAAGTGGTGGAGAGGAAGGGATGATTACATTTGGTGAACTGGCTGTTGTTCATGTCTTCCAAGAGAGGTAGGCAAAAAGAAGGGAGGAGGCTAGCCCTCATCATCATGCACGCCATGGCACAGCTGTCGATGGCGTTAGGATCAAAGAAGAGGGGAGGCATACCACATTCTTGCGGATTCGGGTCCTACTTAAGTAATAATTTAAGAAGCCTAAGATAATTACATGTAGTTATGAAAGCTGGATCAGGGCAAGAGGAGAAGTCAGTGGGGAAGCGAGTCATGGAGTCATCCAAGCTTTCCGAGTTGAAGATGAGGGCATCTTCAAAAGAGACAACATTAGAGTTGTAGATAATGGGAAAATCATATCGCCCATGGAGGGTGGCATCAAAATCCACTCCTACCCTACGAGGGTACGCCATAAATGTGGGGTTGTTCCTCTCGTAGGGCAGTGTGTTGCAAAAAGCCATCCAGGCGAGCATGCTGATGTTGCACACCTGCCTCCTCCATAGGGGCTGGCAGTTATAACCTTGCACAGAATGTGGCACTTCAAACACTTTATTTTTCCAGAATTTGGCTTCTTCAGTTCCCCAAAGAGTGGGGTTCTTCCCTCTTTCTTCCAGCCACTTCTGTCCTAGTTAGCTACCAATCCCAATCACCTCCTCCATCACCTTGAGTGGTAAGACCCTCCACAGGCTATTGGGCATGAGAAAGCTGAAAGTGAATGGCTCTTTTTCTCTTTCATGTTGCTACCAAACTACTAATTCTGTGTGGAATCCTATGGGAATGTCATCAGGGCATGGTGGCAGGGGCACGGATGGCTACACAATTGGCTTGGCCCTTAGCTGCTTTCTGGTTTCTTCTAAAAATTTTTTCCTTCTTTCCCTGGCACGGCTTGTCTTTTCGCAGATGTGTCGACTAGTTGTTGCTCTTGGGAATGCGGCCAGGAGGGCTGTGAGATCACCTCTTCTCTAGACCTTCCCATATCGAATTGAAGTTCAGTTTCATCCCCCTGCCGGTCTCCTTGTTGTGTTCCCTCTTCAAACCCTATCGCATCAATTTTTGGGGGGTTAGGCTGGCTAGTAATAGGTACTTTCGTTGATCATCCAGGCTCAGCTTAACCTCCACAGGTTGGGGTGGCATCTGCAGACCTAAGTGCAACAGAGCTCTGCATGCGATAGTGAGTTTCTTCTTAACCACCTCCAATAACTCTCCTTCTTCTGGGCGGGTGGTGTCCATTAGTGTATCTAGGAAGGCCTTTTGCTAGGTATTAAAGGCTACATGGGCGGCTTCTGCTTTGCTCTCTGTAAGGATATTCTCTTTCTCTACTAGAGCCAGACACACTGTGCTAGTGTCTTCACCCTTCTTTCATTTTGCCCTGCCCATTCCTCGGCTCTCTTCTTCATCTCTTCCATGCTCTCACCCTGCCTCTGGACTAGGGACACGAGTTTCTGCTCTTGGTCCTTTAGCTCTTTGCTCATGGTTTCCTATTCTTTCTTTCCTTGGTCCAGCTTGTTGGTCATGGTTTCGATCTCTTTCTGCTGTTGCTCTAACTCCTGGTTTCTTTCCTCATCTCTGGTGGTAAACTCAGCCATAAGCTTTTTGATCTGATTGGTTTTTGCAGTCAACTCTTCATGTTGCACGATCAGGAGCTTGTATTCCCTTTGCATCTTCACGAGTTCCTGTGTTTCATCCTCCAGTTGCCTCCAGCCCTCTTCCTTGTCATCCTTAGCCTTTAGCTCCTGTTTGAGATCAGAGATCTCCCTTTGCTGATGGCTATTACTAGGGTCTTTTCGAGTTGAAATGCAACCACCGACTATTTTTCTGTCGCCAACTCAGCCACATCTATCTTCCTTTCCTCCTTAGCCTTCTCCAATTGAGAGAGTATCTCGGCGACGTACTCATCGTAATTAGCTGGTGGCGTCATTGTTGTGTGGATGGGAGTGGTCGAGGCCTCCACTTTCTGGCGCTTCGGATCCTGCCTTGACTCGGTGTCCATGGCTGGCCTTTTCTGCCCTGTGGCTGTGGTCTCAGTGCTCTTCCCTTGGGCCAGTTCTTTGTTAATAAAGTACTGCATCCATGCCATGAAGTGTGAGACATCTGCGCTAGTGGGGATGCTCAGGGTGAGGGTTGTTGCTTTGGTGGAAGGCACCAGGAGGGTTAGAATAGGGTGGATGGGAGCCTTGCCTTTGCCTCAATGACGACCGGTGGTACGATTTCTAGCACCAGCGTGCTGGAACCGGGCCCCTCCTCTCTGGACGGGCTCATAGCCCCTAGGTCATCTACCCTACTTTGCTGTTCAATTGATCGGCATGTAGCTTTTGGCCAAGTCTTCCTCCTCCTTCTTAGCTCCTCCTCTTCTTCAGCAGCTCTTCTCTCCCTCTCTTTCTTTGTTTTCGTAGACTCTTCTTCCAATCTATTTGCTTCCTATTTTTTCTTCTTCTCCCTCTCTTCGGCCTCCTTGAGGGATTCCCTCTTTGCCCTCTCTAAATCCTTTTTCTCTTTTTTCCGGCCTTCATCCTACTTCTTCTTTTGTGTCGTCTTTTTAACAGGTTTCTTTGCTGTCTTCTTGCTCATCTGTTCCTTCTGTTCTTCCCCTTCTTCTTCACTCAGTTTTGCTGGATATCTCTTTGTCCTGGTGAGGGGGCAATCTTTCGGGTGTTTCTCCTTCTCCTTCCTCTGCATCCTGAGTTTGTTTAACCACCCCTGAATGAGGGCAGTCAAATTGCTTCCATAGCCAATGAATGAGCTTTGGATGAGGCCTTCTTTCTTTTTGTGGTCTTGGACGCTGGGGAATCCCCACATGCTGGTTTACTGCCCAAAGCTAGCGCTTTTGCCACCTGGTCAATGATCTTACTAACATAGCCATTCCAATCGACTTTGTCCAAGGTGTGAGTTGCCACATTCTCTAGCATAGGCACAATGATTCGATGCATCAAGGAGTTGTAGCGCTCGCTGGAGAAGAGCGCATGCACTAGCTTTGCTTGTAGACAGGCTTCCGCATTCATTAGGAATGTCCTGGATGCTGATGCCGTCATTGGTTAGCACTTCTTCCCTCTTCATCTTAAGCATGGCATAAACATCTCTCTCATGCTTTTTCTCTACCTTCTTCGGCTCCAACCCCAATGCCTTCTCCACCAAGGTTGGGTTTAAGTGTACCTACACCTGCTTGGCCATTTCTTCCCTTCCCACTGTCACGGTGCCGCACTCTTGGTTTGGGTCGTATGTCCTGAGGAACTCCACACACTTCGTGTGGTCAGGCTCTTGTGAAAACTTCTCAAGGTACTTTGTGAGGTTGCATTGTTGCTCGACAACTCTCTTGGCTATTTCCTCCTTGGCCACCACACCCTCTATGTCATGGATGGTTCGAAATTTGAGCTGGTTGTAGGCGCGGTTTTCTAGGGTGATGCGATATTGCATCCTTTCCTCCTCCGTGAACGGGAGTCAATGGGCACGGTCTTGCTGCGATATCTTTCGTTCCTGTCATGAACCCAAGTTTTCATTAGGGATTTCAAAATAATAATTTGCTGAAAAAGAAAGACTCTATGTGTTTATTGAATGAAAGCATTAAAATACAATGTAGATTCTTCCCTTCAAATCTGACTTTTTTCCCTTTATTTCAAAGTTCTCGTGCCATTTTCCCTACCTTATCATTTTTTACGTGTTTATGCATTTGCTTGATTTTCATTGGTTTTGGTTTGATTCACCTTACCCCCCTTCCCTTCCAGCTTGAGAAGAATCCTTCCTAGGATTGAAAGTTAGGAGGTCAAGGGCATTCTCCAATGTGGTCTAGGATTTACCTGCGTAGGAGCCAAGTATAGAAATTGGGATTGTACACTAACTGAGCTTTGCGGTCTAGATCAAAGGGTCGAGTGCCTACGTGTGAGATGTATGTGAGAATATCTGTTAGGAAGCCATCAGAATCGACATGGCTAGCAGTATGTAATTCTTCCTGAGTTAGTAGGCAATCAAGGTAGGGGTGCCCTTTGATGCGCTCTTCCATGCGTCGGCCATGAAGAGTGGTTAACACTCTATATGAGGTTGGTGCGACGTAAGTGGGATCATACTCTGCTGTTTTGATTGCACGGCATTGGTTAGCGTTGGTCATTATTTGGCATCCTTCAACTTCCCATTGCAATCGAAGAGTGTACCAGTGCCTTAAGAATGGGGACTCAGTATCAGCACGTTTTGATAATTCTGCGATTTCTTGGTCAATAATGGTAGAAGTGGTTTGTTTATCGTAGGATGTGATGAGGCGCTATTTGATGGCCTGCTCTTTGGATATCTCGTTGTTGAGCAATTTAGTAGTGGAGTTAGAGGCTTTTGCGAATGCAAATTCAAATGTCTCCTAAGAACAAGGCATCGTTCAAACTTCATTTGCAAAGGGTTCTTGCAGTAGTTCTAAATCCAAGTGATCATAGCTCAGAGCTAATGACATGAAAGTGGCATCGAGTCATCTAATGCAATCAACCACATCCTTCTCTGTGTCCTCACCAGATCGGTGGCCAGTGTTAAGAATTATTTCCACTCATAAGGGGGTTGAAGGCCCATTGGCGGTTGGGGTTTGATAGAACTAGAGCCTTTGACAACAAATAGTTGCGGTTGCGGGTGTTCTTGAGATTGCGGTTGGACCTCTTGAATCAGGGCTGGGGCAGTAGCAGTGACATCTGATGGATTGTTGCCTTCGGTATGGATCAGGGAAGTTTGAGTGGCTCTATTAGGTGTTGATTCATGTGACAGTGTTTGTCGTTTGGGTTGATAGGCTTGTTCGACTTTCTTGGGCGTATGTGCAGATGAGCTTGATGGATATGGGTCTTGAAAGTGCTGCAACTTCTGGCTTTGAGGTTTGATGGGGCTTGGTGTGATCAAACTTGAGGGCGGTGTGTGAGTAGTGCCTCCAGCCATGCGGGCCTTAGGGATCCATATCCAGGCATTTTCCTCATAGTAGCCTTGCGCATGCAAGAGGGCTTTAGGGACCCATCTTGGCTTGATCATGCGTCGATTTCTGTAACTGCGCCTTGGCCTCCTAGGTTTAGAGTTTTTTGTGTTATGAGGACGTGATCGTCAACTCCTAGGCAGTGGTTGCATTTTCTTGGGCCTCCATTGAAGCCTAGACTGTTGGACCTTAGCCTTTGCTGCTATGGGCGGCGATTCTAGAGATTTGGTGCATGGTGGCCAAGCACTACCCCCCTCCTTAGACTTGGCTGCTAACATTTCTACCAGTGGTCTTGTGGACTTTGATGAGGTCGTGCAGCCCTCGTTGAAGGTTGTAACGATGCGAACGTTGCTTATGGAAAGGTGGATATGTTGCGATTCATAATCAACATTGCAGTGAGTTTGGTTCTTGAAGGTTTACCCTAGCAGCGATTCTGTGCCTGCGTCTTCAGCATTTGGCAACACGTAGAAGATCATTGGTACAGTCTTAGACTCGATAGAAATGGCGGCCTTGCACTTGCTGAGAAGTGTGTATGAGCGGCCCCCATATGGGCTTACTTTGGCATTGGTGGGCTGTAGTGGTGGTTTGCCCAGTTGGATCCAATGATCGTGAGTTAAGACATTGAAGTTTGCTCCCTCGTCGATGAAGGCATTGAAAGCGCATGTTCACTTGGCAATGACCATGATTTGTAGGTATACAGGTTCTACGACTTCCTCATCCTCATCATCCATTTCAGTGATCGTGGCTACTCGTACTTTGACAGGGGTTGTAACATTGGTGGCTTATGTAGAGGATGTGTGGGAGGGTAGTACTTCTTGACACGACTGCCATTGAAGAAGCCTATACCCTCGCCGTCTAGAGTCTTGAGCTCAATGTTGCCAGTTTGCCTGATTGCACGAACTTTGAAAGGTCCAAGACCTCTAAACTTCATTTTCTGCTTATGCCCCTTAACTATCACGTTGCTTGACGTGCTTGTCAAACTAGCTCTTGTGTCATGCCTTTTCACATATGAGTGCATGAGTGGCTAGAAGATGAGTTTTTGAGAGGCGTTCGAGCTCAACCATGTGTTGCGTCCAAGCCTCCTTTTCTTCCCATCGTTCCTGAAGTGCTATTCTCAGGCTAGGAACGAAGAACTCTACAGGGAGAATTGCTTCGATTCCGTAGGTCAACCTAAAGGGAGTCTAGCTGATAATCGTTTTATAAGTTGTATGGTAAGCCCACAAGGCTGCCATGAGCTTGTTATTCCAGTTGCTATGCGAAGCAAAGACTACTTTGGCCAGGACATTTACAAGAATCTTATTTGTGGATTCTGCCTGGCCGTTTGCTTGAGGGTAGTATGGAGAGGATTTTTGATGGATAATTAGAAAGGTGGATAGAAGATGCGCTATCACTTCATTGATGAAGTGTGTGCCCTGGTCACTGACTAGTTCGATGGGGCAGCCAAATCATGAAATCACCTGCTCCCACAAGAACTTGGCAGTTGTTCTAGCATCGTTCTTTCGTGTCGCTCTCACTTCTACCCATTTTGTTAGGTAGTTTGTGGCCAGAATGATGTATTTGGCATGTGAATACTGTACAGCTGGGATGATGGGTCCTATGAAGTCAATTCCCCATTTTTCGAAGGGTTGTCATGCAATAATTGGGATCAACTCCATTTGATCCTTGCGAATCGGGACCTTTGTCCACTGACACCCGTCATAATGCTTAATGAATGGTGCTGCATCACGAAACAACACTGGCCACCATAGTTGAGACTGCAGCACCTTGCGGGCTATCATGTCTCCGCTAAAGTGCCCACCAGCAATTCTACTGTGTGCCTCTAAGAGCACATCGTGCATCTCATGCTTGCACACGTATCTACGCAGCAGTCCATCTTGCCCTAGTCGATATAGCTAGCCTACTATCAATTGATAGGGTTGGATCTTGAGGGTGAGTCACCTAAGTCTTGCCTTTTCTATCGGTCGCTCAGGCAGTCCGTGCTCAAGCACTTGGACTATGTCATCTTCCCAATATGGCGTTAGATCAGCCTTAAATAAATCTCTCATTGGAAAGGTTAAAGAGATGGGTGTCTGGCAATTCATCGGATGGCGTTAGATCAGCCTTAAATAAATCTCTCATTGGAAAGGTTAAAGAGATGGGTGTCTGGCAATTCATCGGCAATGCCTTCTCTAGTAGCCTCTCTCGTGGGGATGCGTGACATATGGTCAGCCATGTAGTGCTATTTTCCTTTTTGTACAACCACAGAGAAGTCGAACTCCAAAAGTAGGAGCCATCAAGCTATGCGTCTTGTAGTGCAAGGTTTATTCACTAGATATAGCAAGGCTTGATGGTCCACAAAGAAGGTAAAGGGTGTAGCCAATAGATAATGTTGGAATTTCTTCACAGCAAACACCATGGACAAGCCCTCTCTCTCTGTTGGCGAGTAATTCATTTCCGTCTCAATGAGTTGCCTGCTAGCAAAGCTCACTGGGTAGTCCAGGTTGTGTTCACCAGGTTGGCACAACACTGCCCCCACAGCAAATTTCGAGGCATCGATATGCACATGGAAGGTAATGGTCCAATCTGGGGCTCGTAGAATCGGTGCTGTGGTTAGAGCCTTCTTCAACTCTTCATATGCTCATTGGCATGCTTCAGTCCATTCAAAGACAATTAGCAGCTTGTATAAAGGTCTAGCAATCAATGCGTAATTCAACACAAACCGTCAATAGTATCCCGTATGGCCTAAGAAGCATTGAACTCCCTTATAGTTGATTGGGGGTGGAAGATCAACAATAACCTTGACTTTTGAGAAGTCAGTAGCAATGCCGTTCTTTGACACCATGTGCCCTAGGATGCATCCATGCTTCACCCAAAACTGGCACTTTAAGGGGTTCAGGGAGAGACGATATAGGCAACACTACTCAAAGACTGCTTGGAGTTTATCTAAGTGTTCTCTCTAGGTCGAGTAAACATACAAGTCATCTACGAAGACTTCCAACTCTTTGCGAAGCATGTCTTTAAATATGGCGCACATGAGGCATTGGAAGGTGGCGGGGGCATTAGTCAACCCGAAGGGCATGACTATGTAAGCAAAGACGCCCCACTCAGTGGCGAAGGAAATCTTATGCCTGTTGGCATGATGCACTTGCACCTGATTGTATCCTGAGAAGCCGTTTAGAAAACTGTAGGCTTCCTTGCCAGCTACTCTTTCAAGCTTGTGCTCGGTGTACGAAAATGGATAGTTGTCCCTCTTAGTAGTAGCGTTCACCTTCTTGTAATTGATGCACACTCTAATTTTTTCGTTCTTCTTCATGACAATGACTATGGGAAATACCCAGTCCATGTGCTCAATTTCGTAAATGAAGCCTATTCTCATCAGCTTGTCAATCTCTTCCTTGACTGCGTGAGTGTGTTTTGGATTCATAGGGTACGGTCGCTGCTTGACCGGCGTAGCATCTGGCGTCATGGGTATGTTAGGAGTCACTACACTCGGATCTACTCCCTTAAGCTCTTCTAAGGACCAAGTGAACACGTCTATGTACTCGCAAGAGAGCAACAAGACTTGTTTCCTCTTCCTCAGTCAAGTCATTGGCAATGAAGACTGGTCGGGGTGTCTCCCCTTCCTAGGCTAGGTTCACCTCCTTGACCTTGACTGGGGCCTCGATTGGTTCACTTGTTTACCCTTGACGTTTGGCACCCAACAGGATCACTACCCTATCCCTTTTCTTGAATTTCGTAAATCTTTTAGGGAGGTCCTATGGTTTTCTTTGTTCTTCCGTTCGTGTGTCCTTGGGTTGTTTTATCCTTTCCTCTTTCAACCGTCTGTGCCTCAAGTGGACGGGTAGGTCTTCCTTGGTGCGTCGGTCAAGGTATCTTTGGGTTGCTATCTGAACTTACCTCCGACTCAGAGTCAAACTCCCCGATTTTTCTAGAAGAGGTGGTCTCCCCTGGTGGTCGCAACTCATATGGTGACTCTGTCCTAAGCACTGGTGTCGTACCGAATTGGGCTAGGTCTTCTTGATCAAAATCTATGGCTCCTAAATGTTTCAACCAGGCGCAATCACAATCGATGCGCATGATCCCTCGCTCTACCCTGAAGACACTCCTTTTCTGTGACTTGGAGTCTGCCCATATTTGTTCTATTTCTTGTCCCTTAGTGTCGTATTCTATGGTATCCATCTCACCCTCACTTTCATCACTGAAAGATTGACAGTCTTCGTATTCGTCGTTGGAGTCCTCTTCTTTAGACTGCTCATCGTCTCCTAGGTCTTGGTATATCTCTTGTCTTTGAATGGGGATTAGGGCCCAGTTGTACATGAGGTTCAAGTCATGCACCTTGGTCCATTACCACTTGGATTCATCTAAGAGATCCTAGAGTGGTTTGAAGTTTGCTGTTGGATTGCCGGCTAGCTTTCTCGTTAAATATTCCAGAATCTCTTGGAGATCCCTCTTGTTATTTGGCACTTGGAAGGTGATAGGTTTAGGTCTCCCTTGAAGGGTTCCTACCATCATGCACACTGGTACAAAGAGTGAGTCTTTAGACTTACCGATTGTCTTGATGGCTTGCTCGTATGCCTCATGATCAGAGAATGACAGGTCGATTGTAGTAAGGACATGCATCCAATCTTGTTCGTCCTCTGGGCATGGAATATACGTGGTCAAGGGTCCATAGGACTACTTGACTTGAGCGTTCCCTTTAAGCATCATGGAGATGGAATCCAAGTCGACTGGTGAAGTCTTCTAGGTATCCATCTCTACCCTCACGGCGTTCGTTCTATTGCCAAGGAAGATTAAGCCGTTACCGCAATCTTGGATGACTCTGGCATTGCACATCCAAGGTTGGCCTAATAGGATATTGTAGTCCACACCCTTCATGACTATAAAGTCAACCGAGAACTGGACACCTGCAATTTTCACTGGCCAATTTTTTAGCACCTCGAATGGTTTCACTCTCATACCATTTTCTACCATGACATTGAACTTAGCAGTCTCAACAGGTGGGTTTCCCCAAGTCTAAAGCACTACGTGGCTAAGCACACTAACCCCAGCTCCCATGTTTATGATCCCCTATCTCGTTGTGTCGCCTAGGACTAGGACCGGTAAGACTACATGCATCTCGGTGCCCTCCTAGAAGGCATTAACATGCAAGGACTTTTGCATAGAGTGCAGCATCAGAGTCTGTATTTGTGCCTCTACATCACGGTCGTGCAGATCAGCATCTTGCTCTCGTGATCCTTCAACCCACTATTTCAGGTCTTGCCATAGGGTGGGATGCTGCTTAAGCACTTAAGCAGGTCTTCCAAAATTAGCATCACAGGGGTGGTCACAAGCGTGGTAAGGAGGTCGTTGGTTGCTCATCTCTCTCCTAATCCAGATTGTCCTAGCCAATGGCCATGACTGATTTGCGGGCCTACAACATCAAGACTTAGCCTAAGCGGTACTGCTTGTGGTGCGGTCGCATCCCTCGACTTTGGTTGAGGGGGAGAGACTGGCATGCTTATGCTAGAGAGATCATCGATCTCGTCCTCTAAGATGGGCTCAGCATCATTTAGGTGCTCTTGGGCCTCTTTCACCCATTCCTTCACTTTCTTTATGGCCTCTAGTTGGCACTTCGGATGTGGGTATTCCCCTACCTTAGCACTTCCCTTTTCGGTCGTCTTAGGGGCTGAAGTTTCTACCTCTGCATCAATGACCTTCTTTCCAGCAGGTAGAGTAGTAGCACTCTCAGTTTTCAGTGCAACCTTAGCTTCAGGCCTCTTCTTTCTCCGCCTCTACAACTCTTCTTCCCTATCGATGCTGTATTGAGGTTGCTAGGCCCTGGTAGTGATATGCCGGCCTGCTTTGTCTGAGCACGAGTCATGACCCGTAATGGGATAGGTGTGGCCTCCCCATCAAGGTTCTCGACACCAAACAACCCCAATGGGACAGATGGCACATTGGTTGAACTCGAAGATGGTTTTCGCTTTGGGTAGTTGACAAAGAGATGAGTGATCCCGCACTCAATGCACCTTAGGTCAGCTTTGCCTCTGTTCTGCCACTCCCTCTTAGGGTAGCATGATGAGACATGGCCTAGATGACCACAAGTCCAACAGATGATTGGATCCTGCGTCTGCCCTCCTAGGCCTCTACCTCGTCCTCTTCCTCTAATGCCATCACCGGTACTGGTCGATAGTCCATAAGGATTGCATTGCCCTTGTTGTCATGCAAGACGTAAGGGTATACATAAGTCTCTTTCTCATTCGGCTCTTCTAGATAGTGGACTAGAGCGTCACTCGGTGGATGGATCACGTAGGGACCAGGCAGTCTAGGTATGCCTGTAGGGTTTATGTCCATTCTAGGAACAGCCAGCTTAATGTCATTAGGTGCAAGAAGGGCCAATGGGGCTCTCCTTCCGAAGAATGACTGCGGTCCATTCGCTAGGTAGGGCTGGCCGTATGGTTGCGGTATGAAAGTCTTCTTGGTAATCTACAATGCATAATGTCGTGACCAAACCTACCGCAGTTAGTGCAAGGTCTTGACCTAGGGTCTTGACACTCAGTTGGCAAGTGGTTTCCGCCACAGTACACGCATTGGACGTGTGGGCACGTTGGTCACCTCAACATGTCTTGCAGCTTGGCTATCTCCATCTTTACATCAGCCAAAAAGTCCTGGTTTGTCTCGGTGGCTTTCCCCTTATCTTGGGTGGTTGGGCCCGATCTTTCACTAGAGGTTACTGAGCTCCGCGAGTTGGTTTTTTCTGAGTTTAAGCTCCTGGAGCTTCTCTCTTTCAGCTAGTTGTCAACTCTCTTTCAATTGGTCGTCAACTCTGATGGCTTCCTCAAAAACCCTAGCTAGCACGTCTCGTTACAAGCTTGAGTTGCTTGCCAAAGCCTTATACAGTTTCTCATTTCGAATTTCGTTGATGAATACAATTGACACTGCTCTTTCAGTTGGTCGTTCACCCGTAGGGATTCTCTTGAAGAGACTCCACACGTGGGTCATGTAATCGTGAATGTCCTCCTTCTCCTTCTGCTTGACATTCATCACTCGCACTAGCAGATTGTGGGAGTGTCCAGGCTTGACAAATCTCTTGATGAAGAGATTCTTGAGGCCGTTGAAGTTGGTTCGCTCTGCGGTATCTAAACTCATATACCAAGTCCTACCCTTGTCACCTAAGCAGAGCCCGTGAACACTTGAGAGTGCTGAGTCAGGTCGATGAGGCTGTTGGCTTCACAGACTTGCTCGAATCGCTCTACAAAACTGTATGGATCATCGTGGGGCTAGTACTTGTCGAGCTGCTTTGCAACGATTGGGATTTTGGATTGGCTCTTGGAGCCTTGGTTTGCTCCTAGTCCTGCTAGCAGTGATGTCGCTAGTGCTGCGGCACTTTGCTCTGCTGTGTTGTCTAGCAGTCGCTTCATGAGAAGCTTATTCAGCGTTAAGTCTCCTTCGAGGGCTCTCTCGTGATCAGTTTGGTTTCTACCAGCTAGGTTCAGCACCCGCTGTACCTCGCACAATTCTGTGCTTTGCCTTTGGCTCCTAGCTTGCTGGTCTCTGTTGTACTTTACTATGCTTTGTAATGCCTTGTGGGCTAGCTTCCTCTCCTCTTCTAAGTTTGCGATGATGGCATCTGTTGTTCTATCGCAGTGCTCATACCGAGGGTGCGCATCGTAGCTACTAAGCAGCTACTAAATCGCCTCTGGGAAGACTCCTAAGTCAAGTTCCTCATTCGGCCTGCAGTCTAGGTTTTCTTCTGCCATCGTCATATTCTCGTGCTCCACCAAGCTATTGATCAACTTGAGTAAGTTTGTCAAACCTACCTCTACGCCACTTGCTTGGTCCTACTCCGTGTGTCGATAGTCTGTCTATGCCTTTGGGTCTTCTCCTATTGGTGGGTTCCTTGAGTTGTTTATCTAAGTGAGTTCCTTGGCTTATTAAATACAATCCTCAACTTATCTCCTCTTAGTGTATGTGTTCCTTCTTGTGCACTTGTGCTCAATCAGGCTGTTAGTTTTCCTTAAGTGTACTTCAAGTGTGGAAATTCAAGGTGAGTGCGGCAATCAATATCTAAGCGTCTTACGCACTCTTGCTTTGTTTTGGGCCTAATAGGCTTGTTGATCGATTCTCTGGCCGTCTTGACATGGTTTCGGGTTTTCCTGCTACGTTGCCTTGCTCGTTCTTGGTTCGGTCAGGGTTTATGGCTCAGCGGGTTGTCTCTAGGACTCTAGGTCTCGCGACAGCCTAGGCAAGCTGCTAAGTGGCTATGCCTTACAATTTTGCCTATTCTTTGCACCAGAATCGAGTTCTGAGCATCAAGATGACTCACAACAAGTTGTGCTGCTGAGCTCTAGTTGGGTCTAGTCAAATTTTTGGAAAATTTGGAAAAGTCCACACTCAATCCAACTTGTCCAAATTGCAGGGCCGAGGCACATGGGCCGAGGGCCGAATGGATGACTCAGATAGGGTGGATTCGGATGGGTTGAGGTGTTGACTCGGATGGGCCAAAAAGGTCCACTTGCACAGGGTCATTCGGGCGGGCCGAGGGAGTCTACTCGGACAAGATGAGGCATATGGGCCGAGGGCCGAATTAGGTTTGTCCGAGGGCCGAGGCTGAGGGCCGAATTGGGTCACTTGGACGGGCCGAGGAGCGGGATGGTTGGTCGAGGGTCGAGTTTGTAAGTGGGGCCCAGTGATGTCACTCGGACTGGCCGAGTAGGGTTTTGGGTCGAGTAGGCCGAAAGACAAAGGGCCAAGGGTCGATTCTGGGACTTGGCCTAGAAACCGGCCGCTCAGACAGGCCGAGTTGCATGCGACGAGGCAGCGTTGAGGCGATTTTGATCGAAACTGACGATTTAGCTAATCATTTCACACACAACCTTCTAGATCACAACTAGGGTGGAAGGGGAAGTGATTGATATACCTGAAGCGATCGGTAGGCTCTCCAGCGACAAGATCGAATTGATTCTCCGCGGGCTCTCTCTCTCTCTCTCTCTCTCTCTCACTCAGTGCAAGGGTTGTAAATGAGCTCTCCCTTGGCCTCTTGGCTCTTAAACCCCTTCTCGAGTAAGGTTTGGACGCTCCCAATCACTCATTTGCCGACATTAAGCATCCCAAGCAATCTTTTTGCCATTTTTTGCATGATTTGTGCCCTGTTTTGCCCTGTTTTGCAACGGTAAACCCTATCCTTTTTCGATTCAATTTCCTAATTCTAACCTACGTTAAATGCAACAAGGATCAAAAGCAAAAAACTGAAATGATTTCTCCATGTTTTCCAATCATCAAACAAACAAAATAGCCCAAAATACTTACTTGCTTCGAAGATCAAAAAACCCAAATTCCTACCTATCTCAAGCTCCAGATGAATCCCTTACTTCGATGCTCGATATGAGACGCGCAAGTTGGGTTGTCCAAGGTTTGTCTACTCAGACAATCTAACACGTTTGATTATGAAAATTGGACGACTTTGGGATAGTTGGATGGTCCAATTTTGGGAATCGAATAGTGTGATTGTGATGGTGATGACGACGGGTGTAGACTCACTAAATTCTTAGCACTATGCTCATGATGCACCCTCCTAGCCTCTTGCAAGTTGCAAGATCAAACAAAAAAGGGTTAGTAATCAAACCCACTCACCTATAGTTTGCAAATGCAACTAGTCACACAAATCGAAGCTCTTCTTGCCTCGCTGCTCCCTTGCAACAAACACTAGCTCTCTCTCTCTCTCTCAACTTGAGTGCAGAAATGAGCTTCCCTTTGCTCTCTCTACCTCTTGAAACCCCTATCCTTTAGTCTTCCACTCCCCTCCTCTCTTTCCTCTCTTAATGCCTCGAAGCACCCTTTTCTCCATATTTCACCCTGTTTTACAACAACAACCCTATTGTTAGTTTCCTTGATTTTCTTGAGTTTTCCCTACCTAAATGCATCCATGTCATAAGCAAACACCCAAACTAATCCAACCTACTTGCCTAAACCTTAAAAACCAAAAAACTTAGTTGCAAAAGAGATTGAATGCCCTTCAACTCCCTCTCTTTCTATATATCTTAAGCACTGGTTATTCGGGGCAAATCCTACTCCAGTGCTTGATTCAAAGTGTGCATGCACTCAAAGCTTGAATCCGTTGTCTTGCTGCCAACAGAACCAAAATGTGGGAGCTCTCGTTCAACCACCAAAACCTACTGACCAATTATTGTTTCAAGTGTTTCAAGTCAAGTGCAATGGATACCTCTCACATAGCCATGTACATCCTCACACCTACAAGTGTAGTGGGCTTACCTTCATGCCCAATTGAGTTGCCTCCTCCCACAAGCTCTCTGGTATCTCCATGATCCAAGGTGCAAGCTCACGCAAGCTCATCCTCAAGCTCCAAGCTCCATTATCGCACATGAGATAAGAGAACAGAAGAAGAAGAGAGGAGAAGATGGAGAGATTCTCCACTACGGTCTCTCACCCTTAAAAACTCACACCCTCACTCCCTCCCACTTCGTCTCTTAAGCACAAGCACAAGCAAGAACAAGAAGAAGAAAAAGAAGAAGAAGAGAGATAGTTGTGGCCACACACAAGAATGAGTTTCTTCATACACTTTTTGCTTTTTATACATGCCCCAATCCTCTTGGGCGCCCATTCCTTTTTCCGGCCATTTTAGCCTAGGTTCTCTTTCCCTTTTCCCTTCCTATTTACATTGTTCCTTCACCCATGCTCGTCCACATTTACAAATTGCATAGGAGGGAGCTTGGTGCTCTTTTATAAGAATTTAGGGTGCACTTTTATATTTAAAATGTGCCTATTTTCTTTTGCACTTCTCTTGGAATTTTAAGTTTGCTTATTGCGCTTTTGGCCCTTTTCCTTCTACTTTTTCGTTGGGCTGTCTTTTTCTACTTTGTCCTGTCTCTTTTTGATTTTCTTGCTTTCTTTTTGCATTCTTTGCACTAGGGTTAACATCATGTTAGGCCTACGCACAAAGTAGATACAAAGTGTCTTTGGGACCCAATCTTGTGGAGAATATTGGATGAGCACCCTACACAATGTTCATAAGATAAATCATAATATTCTCAAGTTCTTCATGGAAGCCCTATATCTACACTTGAAATCCTTCAACATATCCAACTACATGGTTTTCCTTTTCTTCTTGGAGAATAATCCTTGTCCCAACTAGACAAGTTTGCTACTCGGTCAGGAGTGGTGACCCACACCACCAATATATGCATCATGTTTAGCTAGCACCTAACATTTATGTTCCCTCCCTTCTCTTGATGTGGAAGAGCCGCAATATGCTTTGGTGATGCTTGTTGCTGAGGGTCAGGAAGTACAAGGCTTCATAAGATGCCTCTTACACTTCAACCATCATTGTCATTAGTAGAGTGTAGAGTCCAAATCTTGCTAGTGCGGATTCTGCTTAGTGGTGCTTGGCATCAAGGCCTTGGTCATAATGATATAGTGGAGTAGGATCTTGATGCAATTGCAAAACTTCCTCAACAAAAATCTATGATTCATGCCCTCTCTATGACCTTGTATTGAGAGGGTGGGATGCTTGATATGGTGTTGCGTTATGGCACCCTGGATGGACAGGAGGGATCACAAGGATGTCATGCACGTGAGGGTCACTGATAGGAGGAGGCTAAAGTAGCTGATCATATCTATAGTGAAGCCTCCTGTTAGTGTCAAAGTCTCTTGCCATCATAGTAACCATGTGTGCATGTGTAGCAAGCGTGTAGGAATCCTCCATGAATTCAATCAAGAAATCTTCACAGATCTCTTGGAGGGAAAGGAGGGAAGAGGCGGTCTATTGATCCCTATTCTATGATGCTCGTAGATCTCCGTGACAACCCTCTGGAAAGGGAGCCTCAGGATTGTAGGCTACATGTAGCACAAAAAGCGCCTAAGCTCGTCAAGAACTCTTGTGTGCACATTGTATCTTCGTCTCTTGGACTGAACCTATAACGTAGCATCACCTTGGACTGACGGGAGACTTTGTTGTGGTTGGCCTTTTTGTTGTGGCATCTGCAAGCATATGATAGTAAGTCCTTGGGCCTTGCATAATTTAGACCAAGAAGGGAGGTCATCACAGGACGAGGGGGCGCAGTCGATGGATTGAGGGCCTCTCTCACATTGTGATGGCTTAGGAAGGAAGGTCATCATGGGGTGAGGGGGCCTCTCTCACATTGTGATGGCTTAGGAAGGGAGGTCATCATGGGGTGAGGGGGGGGCGGTTGATGGATTGAGGGGCCTCTCTTGCACCATGATGGCATAGGAGGGGAGGTCATCATAGGGTGAGGGGGGACATGGTCGATGGATTGAGGGGCCTCTCTTGCATTGTGATGGTCCAAGAAGGGAGGTCATCATGGGGCGAGGGGGGCGTGATTGACGGATTGAAGGACCTCTCTCACATCATGATGGCCCAAGGAGGGAGGTCATCACGAGGAAAGGAGTGCAAGGTTGATGGATTGAGGGGCCTCTCTCACACTCTGATGGCCCAAGAAGAGAGGAAGTGAGATAGAGAGTAATGGAACCCTATTGCAAAGAAGACAACTAGGCTTGGAAGATGAGAGGCTTAACATACCTTGGTAGATGAGAATCTTTGCATTTTGATAGTGAGCAACTCAAAGATGCAGGGGACAAAGCGATAGGGGACCACGCGAGCAACACAAACACGAAGAGGTAGGGGAACAAGGTGAGAAACACAAACATGAAGAGGCAAGCAACATGTGACAATACAAAGAAGTAGCTTACCTTGTGCCTAGGTTGAACCTCTGCCAGCACTAAGTTGAATCTCTATGACATTAGGGTTCCTTGATTCTGTTTAGAAGGTGAAAGGGAAAGTCTGTTCATCATGACCACATCCTCAGCTTCAAGTTGATTAGCAAATTTGGTGTCCATTTCTTGTGCTTTGTCTACAAACTTGTCCTATTATGTGCTTGGTTCTGAGCCTGTACGCATAGTTAGTATGAGTTTCTACTAAGAGTCTCGCCATGGACCTTCCTCATGGCACTTTATAATTTCTTCTTTTTCATTTTAATCAAATTCTGTTTCTCTCAATAATAATAATAAAAATAAGGAATGAGCTTCTGCCGGGTCACTTCAAGGGGCATTAAATGTGAGCAGTACGGACACACTTCCCAGCAAATCAGTCTTATGAGTCGTGTTCCTCTGTCGAAGTCCGCATCCTCTCCACACTGTCGTGTGCGGTTGGCTCTGATGAACCTCGCATCTTCTTCCTGCGGTTGGCTTTGATGAACCTTGCATCTTCTCCCTGCTTTCTTTCCTCTTACACCTCTTGTCTTTTTCTTGCTTTCCTTTCCATCTCGTACAAGGTATGTTTAATCTTCCCATACTGGTCACAATGGTGTACGGCAATGGCCCCTCTTGCTACCTCTCATCTTCTCCTGTCATCACAAACCAAAAGCAATCCCTCTTGCACCTATCGTCTTCTCCTTGTTTTCCTCTGTTTGTATTTAGGTCATTTGGGGGATCTTCGCCTTCAGGTCAAAAAATTAACATCGCCAGACTAGGAGAACTCTCCCATGCAATAAGGGGACCAATTGGTAGTCCTTGGGGCTTGTGCTAGTTAGTCCTTGGGCCTCACTCACACTGTTCTAGCCCATTGGCCTTCAACACGCTCAACATAATCAGCATGGGTCACAACAGTGCAATAGAGGCCCCCCTAGGAAGGTCCTTGGGCCTCACTCGTGCCATTCTGGTCCATTAGCCTTCAACACGCCCAATGTGATCAACATGGGTCACAATGGTGTGATAGAGGCCCCCCTAAGAAGGTCCTTGGGGCCTTCAACATGCCCAACGTGATCAACATGGGTCACAATGGTGTGATAGAGGCCCCCATAAGAAGGTCCTTGGGCCTCACTCGCACCGTTCTGGCCTATTGGCCCAAAGTTCATTTTTTTCTATTTTCTTAAATATTTTTATTTGGTTCCTATTTCCTTGATTCTTTTACTAATATTTGGTTCCTATTTTCTTGAGCCCCTTTTTTAGGAGTTGTGATCAAGTGATGGCCCGAAGTTCGCTATTCAATGTCATTCTTCTGCAGATGATGAGATCGCCCACAGGAGCTTCCAAAGGACAAGCTTTTTGAAATTTTTTACAGAGCAGGTGCTATGCTTAGAGCACATGAGCTCTCTTGTATGTTTATGGAATATTTTCTATTAGAGTAGGTGCTAGTATTCAATGCCTTTGAGGACTATGAACGTGAGTTCAAAAGTCTGACCGCAGCGAGTGGTGTTGTGCTGGATGGAGTGAGTTATGTCCATCTAGGGCTTTGGTCGTCGGATAGAGCAAGTGGAAGAAAGCATAGAAGGGATTTGCAGAAGATCCCCTCGTGTGGCATAGTGTGCCTAGACAGTTGTCCCCTGCATTCGAAGAAATGTCGACTTTTTCCGTACAAGTACGGGTTTTTGTGTTTTTTGCACCTTCAGCTTCGAGATGACATGGAAGCACAGGTTCTATCAACCCTTGAGGGCACTCAGCTGGCAAAGGATGAGGATTATGATGAAGAGATACCCATCGACTTAGAGGAAGAGCGAGCCTTGGCAGGTAGCAACCCTGTGGTGTCAGGATTCAATGTGGATGCCCTAGGGAAGGGTAAAGAGATGGAGGATGATCCTCAAGGCCTTTCTTTATCATTCCTGCCAAGCTTCATGATGGGCCTGGAAAATGAAGAGTTTATTCTTTTCGTGGACATTATGCAGCAACTAAATATGTGTGAGGACTACAAGTGATTCATGTGGGGCCAAAATGGATATATGCGTAAATGTAGGAGGGAGGAATTTTGAAAGGATATTGTGTGAGAGCATTCGAGCATAAACTGTGCCCAGAATCCTATGTACCCTATGTATTTATTGCCCTGTGAATCTGACATTAGCACAACATAAACCATGTAGTTTATCACTTGATGATTCACTATTTCGAGATTCTCTCTTCTATGCACTTTCTCACCTTCCTCACCTTTGTGCACTTTTTGAATTCCTCCTCAGCTTCTCCTTCCACGCCCCTGCTCACCTGATAGATTCCTCACCTTTGTGTTCTAGCTCCATGGCCTCTACTTCACGTTGTATCACTTCTAGATGCTGTGCAAGTTCCATGGCCTCTACTTGCAGGCCTCGCAAACCTGTAACCTCAGTGCTCTCCATTACCGTGCCTATTTCACTTGAAGAGGATAGATGGACAGAAGTTCTTATCTCCAAAGGGTCGTGGGTGCTTATGCAACCACGCCGATAGAAGCGTAAGCATGTTAAAAGTATCTTCAGGTGGTCATGGAAGGGTAGAGTTATTGCCTTCAGAATCCAACAAGGCAAGACAACGGTTAAAGAAGACCTGGTGTAGCACATCTACATGCACAATGAACTTGTCGTAGCCCTCGGCCATGAAACAGGGCTACCATCTCACAGGCCAAACTGTAAGTTTCTTTATTTTAGATTATTGTTTAGTTTAGTTAATATTTCAGGTGTTTTTGATATTGGGGTGTTTGATGTTTGATGTTTCATGTGTCTGAGACGTGTTTTTGGGATGTGTTTATGTCTTGCAGATGTGTATCCCTCATCATATGAGGAGTGGCAGCCTATGGAGTGTGTTATTGGGATCATGAGTGTAATCCATGGCCATCTAGGTAGTGTACAATACGAAGGGAGAGTTGGGGGTAGCCTTGCGGAGGAAGGTGTGTTCTTTTATGATCATTTTTATCAGCTTGTGGACCAAGCTCACACAAAGGGATACCTTCGCAAGCTCTATCTAGAAGAAGAGTGGAATACATTGGTGTGACCAGTGCCAGACATCACTGTATTGGAGGCGACTCAAAGTAGGTTATACAGAGATGTGCAAAGATCATTGTGAGCCACCATCCCCACGAAGCTCGTAAAGATTATTAATTTTATGCCTGTCTCTATTTTTGTGGAGCTATTCAAGGCATTTGATGTGAAGGTGACAAGGACAATGCTAGTTTGCTGGAACATGAACAACACTCTCTCAGCCAAGCTACTTTATAAGCATTGGTATATGAAGCAGGTTGAACAGGTGCACTACCAAATTGCTTTGGATATGCTCTAGGTGAAATACATGATTGCAACACAGACATTTATTATGTCATTTTGGTATGGTCGGCAACATTACATTGGCAGAGTCCTTGTGCCTATGGACCAGGAGTCTGCTAGCTTGGAGGACAACCAAGTAGTAGACATTGAGGTATTAGATGAGAAAGGCACTCTCGTTACAATCATCAGTCTACGACAAGAAAACACGCTACATCAATTACGTATGGATATACATGAGGAGTCACCACATATGTTACCGACGGACTTCTTCTTCGTGCACAATGGAAGGTGTGTGATGAAGAGATGAGAGATACAAATGAAGTGCAAGGACTTGGAAGACAATAAAGTGTATATTGCCTGATAGGTTTATATCCATATGTTTATTGCCTTAGGGCTATGCCCACACTTTTGGTCTTGCCATTAGCAAGCTGCCTTTGTAAACAATCTATGTATTGTAATCAACACGAACCTCGTAATTACAAACAATTTCATTTCTCGATGAGAATAAAAGAATTGATTTATTTTGGAAGTATATTTTTTTGTTTTAAGTTTGGTAATCACTAACATTGGCATAGACAGCACATATAAGGTACTAGTTATTGATTCTGAAAACAAGACTGTTATTGCTTATGCCACTGGCAAGCTGCAAGCGATCGACCTTTGTTTTCGATCTATATCTTGTAATGGTGACAACTTTGGTAATTACAAGCAATTATGTTTGTTGATGAGAATCTCCGTACTATTTTTGGAAGTGACCAACAACATAGGCACACACAATGCATATAATATACTAGTTATTAAGTGTGAAAACCAAGTCCAAAAATAGTCACGAAAACAATACCGATAATTTATTATACCATACAAAGTCTACCGCATTCCCTTCAAAGTTATACAACCTCCAGAGATATGGAATGAGAATTTCCTGGAGGTAGTCATCCTGTGGATCAGCATTGAAACCCTGTATTACAAGTGTAATTCCCGTGGGATTGTATTTGCCCTTCTCACGATGTTCATCTAGCAATATAGTATTCCATGGATCCACTGTACGTGGAATATGCAAAAAAGGTTTTGTATACATCTCAGCAAAAGGTAGACAGGGATGTTGGTACTGTAGGTCCTCATAGCAATATGAGCGATCCAGCAGAAATTTGAAGTAGGAGAAATCTACTCCACCAAACTACATGACATTAATTACACTTTGGAGGTCTCTAACTTTCATTAGGACCATAGGCCTACCTTAAAGAATCTAAATAGGAAGTGCAAGAATTGTCTAAGACCAGGCCGCAACATGATGTAATGTCCCGCAGTAAAATAATGGTTCACTGGTGTAGGTTGGAAAGGGCGTGGTTGCCTTCACAAGAGGAGCCCATTCACATCTAATATAAGCAGTCTCTGTACATAAACATAACAGGAGACTTCATATATAACACAACTGCATACATGAAACTTGAGAGTAACAATATATTATAGAGCTAGAAAGTGATAAGAAACTGTGCAACTCCATGAGACACAACCCCACAGGAAGAAATTGTACAGCTACAAAAGAAGTTTAAATTTATAACAAATTGTACAACTCCATAGAAACTTGAAATTTACAAGAAATTGCAAAACTCCATAGTCAAAATGGATTTTTCTCAAGGAATGGGGTTACATTAAGGTTAGATTCGTGAAGGCTCTTCAAGTATGGCATAAGCCTTGTCTGATAAAACATGTTAGAGGGATTACCATCGAATTCTAAGGGGCATATAAATGTGTTTTGACCATTGCATATGCACTTATCTGGTGTGTCATCAATTAGAAGTGTATTTATAGGGTCATAATCTACATTCAGATTCACAAAGGGCTTTGTGAACAAGGGCACAGATGGCTTCTTCTTATTGCCTCCTACGATAGCAGTGCATCTATCTTGAGCATGTATAAACCTAAACGATGAGGGTGCAATACAAAGATTGTCGTGTAACATCCCTATTAAGGGCATAAGATTTTTGGAGGTCATGGAGGACCATATCCCCACTTGAAACCGTTGCAGCACAAAGCGCAAGAACTCCGGTAGGTGTGGCCCGAGAAGCACTATTCTTCCCCCCACCATTCTCTTGGTGGCCTTGGCTGACTGTGTGAAAAGAGAGGAGTCTCGCCTCAATAGCAGCCTATTGACGTCCAAAATGAGAAGCCTCTACGATAAATACACGTGGAACGGAATGGGTAAATATGCACAAAATAACTAAAACACCTTGAAAACTCAAACGTCTAAGTGATTCTCATCTGAATAGGGTGACATGGCACTGGTGCAGGGACTCCAACCCCTAAGACTTTGTCCACAAGATCGTCCTCAACAATACTATCCCCACCACCCTCTGGATCTGCCTTGTCTTCATCAACATGCTTTTCTTGGTCCCCACCTCCCTGTGCTTCTGTGCTCTGGTGATCTCCATGTATGTCTCTGTCTCGCCCTTTGCTTCCATTGTCCCCGCTACTGTTCCCTATTGTTTCTCGCCCACCCTCTCCCTCCTCCATGGATCCACCACCCTCTCCCGAATCCGGGTTACAATCACCTTGGTCACCTTCATCAGGATCATTTTCTTCCTTGTCACCGTCTCCTTTTGTTTCATCATCCTCCACTTGCTCCTCACTCTTTGTGTCTTCACCGTCGTCTTCATCTTCAGATATGTCCATCTTTGACTCCTGCTCTGCTTTTCTTGGAGAGCCTTAGCTCTGTGCGGTCCCCCTCCTGGGCGGTACCTCCTCGACATCTTCATCGGACAAGGGTGAACCTTGCTCCTCCGGTATCTCTTGGGAGGCAGCAATGAGGGTGTGTATCATGCTTGCCCTATATCTCTCAATGTATGCACTGTCATACTCCTCCACAGTTTTTTGCACAGTAGACAGCATGATAAATTTTTTTGTGCGCCTTGACACTATAACGAGTGTTCGACGATCTTGATTGACAATATGCGCTTCAAAGCGCACTAAATAAATGCAAGGATGAACGGGCAGTTCATTACCTTGTTTATTAGAGGCATATCTGTGAAGAGCGATTGCAATAGGTATTCGGCGTGGATCATCACTCTCCACCCGCACGAATAGCTGCCCTTCTGTGGAGAGTCTTTTACCTCTTTGATATCCGCCAAAGTTTGACATTGTCGAACATGCTCCGGAGGGCCATAAGTAGTCTCTTAATACATCTGGAAAACCGATTTTTGTACACTGTCAACATATTGAACGGGCTAAGAATTAAAAAAAGGGAGCATTCATGACAGCAATCAAGTCACCAATAGACTGTATCCGGTATACTTACGTTTGAAACTCTGCGTGCGTTCCCGGAACAGAATTGAGCATCCATACAACTGGCTTGTCAAGCTCGATCAACGCCAGACTCTAGTGACCTCTGTTCTCATATGGCAAGATGAGGACTGTCACCTCTGCACGGTTACAAAATTGAAACCAGGTGTGATAAATAGAGAATGGTGTGTTTGATGTTCTCATAAGCTACGATAGTTGTGGATTCCCGATGAATACTTCTTGGTGGCAATCACCCGGAAGCGTCTGTTGTATCAACCTGCGCAAGCAAGTACAAAGAGTATGTGAAAAGGAATGGAGTTAAGCGTTGGCTCTGAAACTAAGTAAAAGACTGAGTTCCTTACATTAAGCAGGCATACAGAATGCTATCTGACACATGCGTCTCCTTGTCCATAAGTATCTTAACATCCCTGATGTCAAGACTCAGCTATACTTTCCCTCTCTCAAAATCCACAAGTATGTACATCCCTCCTTTGAGTCCAGCCAAAAATTCCAAGTTTTCCTTGTCCATTTGGAGGGTCGTGTCTTCTTGCTATTTCTGGGAAGTTTCTCTTCTAGCTTCCAGCCCTTTTCTCTCTTCTTGTGCCCTCTGCCTTCTTGCG